>NW_024081533.1:600000-782115 GCF_003009895.1 Hyaena hyaena
AATCTGTTCTTCACATTGAAGTATTCAATAAATTATATGGGGTATTCAGTACTTTATTATAAAATAGGCTCTGTGTTAGATTTTGCTCAACTGTAAGCCCATATAAGTGTTCAGATCATGTTTAAGGTAGCCTAGGCTAAGCTATGACGTTCAGTAGGTTGGCTGTTAAGATACATTTTCAACTTACAGTATTTTTTTAAAAAAATTTTTTTAATGTTTATTTTATTTTTGAGATAAGAGACAGAGCATGAGAGAGGAAGGGCCAAAGAGGGAGGGAGACACAGAATCAGAAACAGGCTCCAGGCTCCAAGCTGTCAGCACAAGCCAAAGGCAGGGCTCTCAAACTCACAAACCATGAGATCATGACCTGAGTCAAAATCAGACATTTAACCGACCAAGCCACACAGATGCCCCTCAACTTACAGTATCTTCAACTTATGATGGCTTTATTGGGACTTACCATAGAGTTACATCCTAATAAACCCATCCTAAGTCGAAGAAGATGGACTGGTCTTACCCTGCCCCATGCTAACTTGATTTTAGGCTAATAATTTAATGCCCTTTAGTTTCCTCTTTGAAACTGAGGTAATTAGAGTAATGATTTACTTGAGATTTCTTTTTAACTCCAGATATTTAATTTTGCCATGAGACAAGTGGCATCTCACCTTTTAAACATTTTTAAAGTCATTCAATTGATCATCTGGAGACAGATGGCTAAAGTACTGTTGCTTTTACTTACAAGATTTGCCCAGCGTAGTCCCATTTGTCTTGGTGTAATTATGAATAGTGCTCCCCACCCACCCTTCACCCTCAACACTGTCCTTTTCTGGAGGTATATATACTCACCTACCTAAAATATTTATAGGAAGAAAAACCGCTTTCTAATGAACACGGAATGGAAGGTCTTAATGAAAATAGCATGTTTCATTAACAGAAAATTGGCTGGTTACTTGGCTGGATGTTCACGTGTAGGAATGGTGGCTAGACAGATGGTTTTACTTTTTTTTTTAAGTTTATTTTGCTAATTTTGAGAGCGCGCGTGCATACACAAGTTGTGGGAGCGCCTGGGTGGCTCAGCCGATTTCAGCTCAGGTAATGATCTCATGGTTCTTGGGTTCGAGCCCTGCATGGGGCTCTGTGCTGACAGCTCAGAGCCTGGAGCCTAATTCAGATTCTGTGTCTCCCTCTCTCTCTCTGCCCCTCCTCCACTTGCACTCTGTCTCTGTCTCTCGAAAATAAATAAACATTAAAAAAATTGAATTTAGGTCAAGTCACTGTCACTTAAAACCATTATATGGTTCCATTACACTTGGGGAAAATCCAGGCCCTTATTAAGCTCAAATGGTGCTCACCATTTGCTGATTCAAATGTCTACTACTATGAACTAATGACCGACCACAAGCCGCACTAAATGTTGATGGAAAGGGCAGGAGAGCATAACTGCTCTATGTTGAAATCAGTTGTTATCATTCAATAGTGGGCTGGCATGGCCACGTTACAAGTCAGGATTTTGTTTAGTGAAATCTCAAAATGATCTTGTAGGCTAAGTGAAATCCATAGGGTCTCACTTCTAACTTCATCCGCTACACTCTCCCCCCTTTATTCTCCATGTCCCGGTTCTCATTGGCTAACTTTCTACCCCTCAGACATCCCATTTTAGGACCTCCACCTCACAGTTCCCTCTGCTTAGAACCCGACTTCAAATAGCATGGCAATCTTATTCTGTGCTCAGCCGTGATGATTCTCTCTCAGATAATATAAACAGCCATCTCTGGACCTCTTGTTGCATCATTCTAGGAGTTCATTAACTTTACCACTATCTTGAATTAGCTTGTGTATTTGCACATGAATTAGGTCTCTCCCCCACCAGAAGGTAAACTCCACTAGGGCAGGGGGCTCGTCTGTCTTGCCCACATCCTAAAATAATGCCAAACAACAGAATTCAATAAATATCCACTGAATGAATAACACCCACATAGCAGAAAGTTGCTTGGAAACGTGGAAAAAAGACCAAGCTACCTCATGGAAGTCAGAACCAGAACGAAAGTCAATTCAGAGGCCCAAAGGGCTGAGAAATCTTCTCCGACCTTGTGTGTCCCTTGTCTGGCACAAGAAGTTGTTACCCATTCTGAGAGCAGCAGCGCAAGGACATATCTACAAAAGCCTCTGGAGTGCAGTGGGCCACCTCTGCATTTAGCAGCTAATGAGAATTCTTCATGGCACCAAACAAGCAAAGAGGGATATCCATATGCCAGTAGAAGCTAGTGGGCAGCCTAGCCTGTGTGCCCAGAGGCCTCTTAAATGGAGGAAAGGAGGAATAAAGCGATTCTGTAACAGAGTGAGATCAAAAAGTCAGCAACGACACACTGCTTCCCAGCTGCTCTAGGCCCTCGGTCCTCTTGTCTGCCACCATTTCATTTGGCTCCTCCTCCTGTCACTTGGCAGTCAAAGCTATTTCAGGGTGAGTTTGCACTCAGCCATCCTTCATTAAAATCATCCCCAGTCTCTCATAGGACAAAAGGAGTTCCATCCATCTGACTATACCTCCCTTTTGCTCACAGCATTTGGCCAGCTTCGCGCACACTCGGGAGCCAGTTGTCACCTTTAGGGGAGTTCAGAGGACCACACTGGTCGAGTGGTTGATGGTGGGGCTTATTGCTGTTTTCGCTGTGTACATGTGCACGGTTTATTTGCTTGTTGTTCTGCCAAATGTGGTTATAAGAGAGAATCGACCAAGCCAGGTTGTCAGGTTATTATTAATAATAGCTACCATTTACCAGATCCCTACCATGTTGGCTCTAAGCTAGGGTTTGACATGCACTCTCTCTAATCCTCACAACAACCTGTAAGTATGTAATATCTTCATTTGACAAATGAGGAGACCAACGCTCAGAAGTGAAGGAACTTGCTCAAGGCAACAATCCCAAAGTCCCCACTATTACCCTGCATCATTATTACTTAACATCACCTTATATTTACATGGTGAGTGTATCTTTATTCACTGCCTCCAATTCAGTTTTCTTCAAGTCTCCATACCCCCCGGAGGTAAAACAACTGCTATCACCTCCATTTTAGACATCTAATGACTTGTCCAAGGTCACTCAGCAACTGCTAAAGTAAGACTAGATGTAACTTGATTCCCTCTACTATTTAATAGAGAAATGTGGGAAAGGGGAGAAGATCCCCCCAAAATAGCAAGATTTAAGACTAGGGAAGTTTGCTATCAACATTAAGAGAACTCGGTGCCGTTCAGAGACCTTGGGTGGGTTGGAAGCTATATTTTTTGAAGTTTGTTAATAGATTCTGTCCACACTGCCCCGCCCTCCTCCGTTTCACTGGCAATAAACTTTATTCTATTTTTTTTTTTTAATGTTTTATTTGCTTCTGAGAAAAAGAGCACAACCAGGGAAGGGGCAGAGAGAGGAACAGAAGACTTAAAAGTGGGCTCCCCACTGACAGCCATGAGCCCAATGCAGGGCTCGAACTCACGAAACGTGAGGTCATGACCTCAGCTGAAGTTGAATGCTCAACCAACTGAGCCACCCAGGAGCCCCAATAAATTTTACTGTAGTGGTCTCTGATGAGAGCAAGCATAATGACTTCAGTTTCCAGACATTGCAACTGGTAAACATACCATGCCCTGTGATCCACTGCTTTTTAACTATGCAATCTTGGGTAGGTTACCTCTTCATTTCCTCGACTACAGGGAGAGTAATAGTTCTACCTTCTAGAATTACTGAGGGGATTAAATGAATTTCAAGGCATGTACATGCTTTTAGTACAAATAATGCTTTTGAATAAATGAGTGAAGACCTGACCCTTAGATTCAAGAAAACTACGAACTGGTTGTATTGTAAATAGTATAAGAAATTGAGCACGACAGAGATGTCTGGGTAGCTCAGTCAGTTAAGCGCCAAATTCTTGGTTTTGGCTCAGGTCATGATCTCACGGTTCATGAGTTCAGGCCCTGCATCAGGTTCTGTGCTGACAGCACAGAGCCTGCCTGGGATTCTCTCCCTCTGTCTGTCAAAATAAACAAACTTAAAAAAAAATTTTTTTTAATTGAGCAGGACCCAGTTATTTATTAAACTACTGGTATAGGCAGTAGAAAGAGGGCTAATCGAAAGTGTACAGTCTGACTTTTCCCATTGACTAGCTTTGTGTTACCTATCTAGTCAATTTGCTCCTCAAGCCTTAATTTTACCATCTCTGGGTATTATGCTATCTGGGTATTCCCTAAGGCTTCTACCACCTCTGTTGATCACTGTGATATTGTGATTTATAATAAGAGATATATATTTTGGCCTTTGTCCCTATTTCTGGCATAGATATAAAATCCTTGGAATTTCCTAAGTGATTAGTATGGTAAGAGTGACAAAGGTGTCATTTGTTACTCAAAACAAGCCCCTTTCAACCCCTGCAGAGTTTATGATCATTTGGTGACTTCTGGGCAGCCCCTAAGGTTATGTGCTGGTTGCCAGGGGAAGCAAACTTGTGATTAGAAAGTTGGAACTTTCAGCACCCGTCCCCCATCTCTGGGAAGGGAGGGGGCTAGAGATTCAGTTCGATCACCGATAGCCAGTAATTTAATCAATTGCATCTTTGTGAGAAACCCTCTATAGAAACCTGAAAGGATGAGGTTTGAGAGCTTCCAGGTCTGTGAATACATCGAGGTACTGGGAGGGTGGCATGTCCAGAGAGGGCACAGAAGCTCTGTACTCCTTCCCACACACCTTGCCCTATGCACCTCTTCCATCTGTCTGTTTCTGAGTTATATCCTTTCATTTACCTCCTTACTTTAAAGTTTATTTATTTTTGAGAGAGAGAGAAAAAATACAAGTGGGGGAGGGGCAGAGAGGGAGAGGGAGAGTATCACAAGCAGGCTACACACTATCAGTGTGAAGCCAGATGCGGGGCTTAAACCCATCAACCATGAGATCATGACCTGAGCTGAGGTCGGACACTTAACGGACTGAGCCACCCAGGTGCCCCGATTTATATCGTTTGATAATGAACAGGTAATCCCGCAAGTAAACGGTTTTCCTGAGTTCTGTGAGTTGGTCTACCACATTTACCAAGCCCACAGAGGGGGCCTGGGAAGCTCTGACTTCCAGGTGGTCAGTACAAAGCCCAGGTGACAATTTGGCCTTGGGACTGGCATCTGAAGTGGGGGAAGGAGTCAGTCTCATGGGACTGAGCCCTTAACCGAAACCCTTTCATTGCTGGATTAGACAACCTATGTCTGGTGTTGCAAAGTGAAGTAGTTTTCAGAGTATTGTCTGTAATGCAAATGGAAACAATTGGAATTTCTTCTTTACTATCACCTAGACCAAGACAGAAGCTGAAGGCAGGAGAGGGTGAGCACAGTGGGCTGCACGTTCAGAAGGTTCAGTAAGAGGGCATGGGTGGAAGCTCCCAGAAGAGAGAAGGGTAGGCCCTCTCCTGATGTAAACGAAATGGCATGAGACACAAGAGAGGAAGGAAGCGTTCAACCTGATCTTCAGCCTGTACTGTCATACCCAAACTGGAGAATCGGCTGCCACCAAGGCTACCACTCAGCCAGCCTAGAGATCCCCGGAGAAGACAGAGCTTAGGTTTGCTTCCCAAATAGGCTCATCTCTTTATAAATTTCCCCTTTGAAAATTATTAATTTGCCTCCTAAAATATATGACTAGAAAACCCACCCCTGAACTTTAGGGAAGATGGCAGCAACTTTGAGGCCCCCTCACTCTGTATCTGTGACCTCAATCGTTGGGTTGAGGGTCCCAAACCCTGCCCCCTGTCTCTGTGTCATGGATCAGCTATTCCCAGAGGCACACTGGACCCTTGATTGCGCTCGTCCCCGTCCTGCTTCAACCTGGCAGCTGTAGTACAAAGATATTTCAAGGAGAGGCCAAGAAACCCCGCTGGTTAAGAACCAACCTCCACAGCCTTTATTGAAAATAAAGAGCCATGGGCTGATTTGAATTATTACATCTTCCTACAGCTGTTGCCTTTTAAATATTTATCCTGGCAAACACCATCACCTTTTTTTTACAACTTATTTTAATTGTGTGACTATTAAGCAAACCAAACCGTAAAATTGGCTCTGTGTTGAGATTTATGTGATTCATAGACCAGAGCTTATTAAAAAGGGAATCTACTGAGTGTAAACTAGCTTCGCGAGTGCCCCACACCGTTTCTAGGAAGTTGTGAAGCCTTTTTCCTATTCCTGCCTGTGGCTGCCAAGCTTCCATAGTGAGTAGCATAAAAAATGAACAGAATCAACCCATTTCCCTCTAATTTTTTTCTCTCCCTAACAATCCTAGTGAGCCTAAACTGGAAGTCAGGGATGTTACAGGTTTTTTGTTTTTATTCTTGTTTTTTTTTTTGAGAGACTAAGAGAAACAGAGCACAAGCAGAGGAGGGGCAGAGAGAGAGGGAGACACAGAATTCGAAGCAGGCTCCAGGCTCCAAGCTGTCAGCACAGAGCCTGACACGGGGCTTGAACCCACGCTATGAGATCACGATCTGAGCCGAAGCCGGATGTTTAACCAACTGAGCCACTCAGGCGCCCCATGTCACAGTCTTAAGGGGGATGGCACAAGCCCTGGGAGACACACCAACAGAATCCATGCCCTGGAGGATTTGGCAGTAACATCTAAGGGAAGGATTTAATCATGTGGACTTTGAATAACTAGGAACAGGTAGGAGGTACCCTGCTTATTTGTCACCAAGGTCATTTTTCATTTGGATCATGGAATTGCTTTAGGTCTTCAATAAAAGTTCTCCCTTAAAAAATCCACTTCAGGGGCGCCTGAGTGGCTCAGTCAGTTAAGCGTCTGACTCTTGGTTTCCGCTCAGGTCGTGATCTCATGGTTTGTGTGTTTGAGCCTCATTAGGCCATGCACTCACAGCACAGAGCGTGCTTGGGATTCTGTCTCTCTCTCTGCCCCTCTCCCGCTATCTTTCTCTCAAAAATAAAAATAAACTTAAAAAAAAAAAGAAAAATGCTCTTAGAAAAATTTACATGAATACTTGGTTACACTTTCACTGTTACCACCCAAGCTGCCCTCATTTTCCCCTGTACTTTTATAGTAGCCAGCTAATTCATCTCCCAGTTTCTCTACACAGCAGCCAGAATGATAGCAATCCTGGTAAACCTAAGTCAGATCAGGATACTTCTCTGCTCAATACAATCCACTGGCTTCCCATTTTACCTGCAATAAAAGGCAACAGAACTATCTATAGAACTTGTTTCTGGATACTCTTCTGACCTCATCTCCAGCTCCTCAACCTTAACTCTTGCTGCTGTATGCACACCTATCTCCTTGCTGATCTCATAACTTAACTGACACATCCTGGCTTCTGGGCCTTTACTTGCTATTCCCTGTAAGCTAGACCAACACTGTGGCTCTCATTCATCCTTTCCAGTCTTTACTCAGTTGTTACTTTGTTGGTGAGGCCTTCCTGACCACTGTGGGTTTTATTTTTAAGTTTATTTATTTTGAGAGAAAGAGAGGACAGGCTGGGGAAGGACACCAAGAGGGAGAGAGAGAATTCCAAGCAGCCTCTGTGCTGTCAGCGCAGAGCCCCACATGGGGCTGGAACTCACAAGTCAGAAGCTTAACTCACTGAGCCACTTAGGCGCTCCTTAACCACTGTGTTTAAAGCCGCACCCCCGCCCCCCTTCTCACCCTGGTCAGCACCTCTTATTCTCCTCCTCTGCTTTCTTTTTCTCCAGAGCACTTAAGTCAATTTACATACTATGCATTTTATTTACTATGTATTTTCTACCTCCCCCACCAACCTCTGAACTCCTTGGGGGCAAAGATTTTTGTTTCACTGCTATATTGTACTTTCTGGAATGGTCCCTAACATAGAGTTGGCATTCAATACCTGCCTGATTGATCAGCTTCACAGTGGTATGGATGTATCCAGGGTGGAGTGTAGAGGGGAATGTACATTTACTGAAATACTTCTAAGTGCCAAGCAGTTTGCAAGTTAATATAAATCCTATCATTTAACTGTCACACACACTCCTAGAAGGTATTTTTAGCCCCATTCTACCATGAAAACTGAAGCCCACAGAAGTTAAGAAAATAGATGGTTACATAGCCCTTGGTAGAACATAATTCAAACCTAAATTTGTTATTCTAAAGCCCTGCTATTCCCACCACACATTACTTCACCCTCCTTGGTATCAGTTCCCACTTCTCTAAAGAAATGCAATGGCCAGCTGTCATACCTAGTTTATAGTGGGGTATGGGGGAATGGAGGGTGAATCAAGACTGGGGTTCCTTGGAGCTGTATTCAAGCAAAACAAACATTAAGAGCCTGAGTCTTTTTGCACATTTACATCAAACACTGCCGAAGATACAATGTAATAAACATTCTTGGAGGGAGCTGATCAATTTCAAAGTTTCAAGTCATTCCATTCAGTCATGGGTTTCATTAATTTATTTATAAATATTTGCTGAGTGCCTACTATGTACCCAGTACTACTCTCGACATTGAAGATAAAGAGTTGCATAAGGCACATATGTCACCCTCCACAAACACTGAAGTCCAGGGCAGTGCTGACCAATATTAGTAGCAAGTGAGCTGAGTGTGCAGTTTTACATTATCTAGTCACATTTTCAAAAAAGTAAAACAGCTGAAATTAATTTTAGTAATACATTTGTATTTAACCCAACTTATCCAAAAGATTAACAGGGAACCAACATAAACAGATTACTGATGAGATATCTTACAGTCCTTTTTTTGTTTAGCAACACATCTTTGAAATCAGTGTGTATCTTACACTTAGAGCACGTCTGGATTTGGACTAGCTACATTTCAAGAGTCTGATAGCCACATGTGGCTAGCAATGACAACAGCCAACAGCACAGGGCCTGGGAAAAAGGTAGTCAAGGTTATTCTCAAAACAATGTAGTAAATGCAGTGATAGAAATCAGGATTCCTCAACTGCCAGTTAGAATTTGAGCCTCCAGTGACCTTCCAACCCCAAAGATCATGTTCATTCTGCAGCACATTAAAGACTTCCCCACTCCAAACAGTGGGATTGTGTTGTCCTCAACCAATCAAATATGTCCAAACAAAACTCATCCTTTTACCCCAAATACCTACTTCTCTCTGCTCATTTTGTATCTCAGATGATGGCACCATTATCTCCTGCTCACTCAAGTCACTCTCATTTCATCTTTAGGTAGATGGGCATTTTATTTAAAAGATTTAAAATCCAAGCATTTATTTTAGGGGTGCCTGGTCAGTAGAACATACAGCTCTTGATCTGAGGCTTGTGAGTTCCAGCTCCACACCAGGTATAAAGATTACGTAAAAACAAAATCTTCAAAAAATGTTAAAAAGTAAAAAGTAAAATCCAAATACTTATTTTTTTAAAAATGCTCAATCCTCTCCATCCCAACTAACTGAGCATGTTCAGGCCACTTTCCTCTCTCACATGGATCACTACGAGAAACTTTTTTCCCCAGATTTATTGAGATATAATTCATATACATTACTATAGACTATTAAGGTGTATACAGCATAATGGTTTGACCTATGTATATTATGAAATGAAAATGAATGCCACAGTAAGTTTGGTTCAGTATCCACCGTCTCACATACATACAACAAAAAGAAAAAGAAAAGAAAAGAAAAAAATTGTTTTCCTTTAATACAGAACTCTTCATGAATTTGCAGGTCATCCTTGCCCACTGAGCCCTGCTAATCTCTGTATGTTCCAATTTTAGCCTACATGCTGCCTCAGCAAGCACCAAGAATTTAAATTCTTCCCCTGTCTCAGTCTCTCCCTGACCCCGCCTCAAAAGTAGTTACTAGTACCTAAGGCCCTTCAAGATTGTCCATCCCATACATAATAAAAGCCAAGCAGTTTTGCACAGAGCACAGAATTCCCTCCGGACTGTGATTTTAGTTTGCCTAATAATGCCCCATTGTTTGCTGTTCCTAGACCCCGAACAAGTTCGCTTAGGTTCTGTGAGTCAGGTGCTCTTTTGAAAAAATAGCCATCCTAATCTCTCAAAAAGTTGGTCCTGGGGTCTAAACAAGGGATTACTCTCCCCATTACGCCTTTACACTTTAGTGTGTAAGATACCTAATGCCTCTTTTCAACTCAATACTATTTATTGAGCACAATGTGCTAATAAGCACAGTGCAGGACACAAGACACAGGGAATATATGAACACGGGTTGGAAAAAAAAAAAAAAAAAGAGGTTGAATGACGCATTCTTTGCCTTCCCGAAGCTCGTTACAAAACAGTTTCTCAACCATCCTCTTTAAGGACTGGAGCATTTCTAACATAGCGAACGAAAGGGAGTGGGGGTGGGGCCCTCCGATGTTCAGGCCAGGGTCAGACCCACGCGCCCGCACCTCCACTCTCACCAAACAACACCGCAGGCGGGGAACCACCCTCAATCCCCAACTCCATTCCCAAAGCCTCTCTCAGCAGAACCTGACCAGCACCCACGTGGCAGGCAGGGGGCGGGGACGCGTAGAGCACCTTGGGCCCCGAGCCCTGCGCCTGCGCACTGCGCCGGCTTAAGGACCCGGATTTAAAGAGACAGGCGCTACAACCGTCGTGGCGGCGCGCGGCCTGTGGTCGCCCGGTGCGAGGCCTGCGGTGTGCGCCGGAGCGGGGAAGGTAGGTGAGGGGCGGGCGCGGCGGGGCCGGGAAGCGGGGAGGGAGGCGGCCCGGGGGCCCGGGCCTCGGCGCGGCCCGGGGGCCAGCCCCCTCGGCTCCTCCCCCGCCCGCCCGCCGAGCCCCGGGGCACACCCTCCGTGACGTGGAGGCCCCCCGGGAGCCCACGAGGGTTGGCCCGTCGCTCCCGGGGACCCCCACGGCTCCGCGCGCGGGAGGGTCCCTCGGGGTCCCCGCGGAGTCACGCTGGCCGCACCGAGGCCAGTGAGCGTCCGTGCAAGTCCGTGAGCGTCGGGAGCCTTTCTCTGCCCGTCGCGTCCCCTTCCCTAGCCCCGGGCCGTGTCCTCGCGCCCCTGGCCGGCCCGAACCGAGGGACTCGGTTTCCCCCTTCCTCCGCGCCAGCCAATCGACCTACACACTCGCTGAGGGCGTCGGGGAAGGCCCTCTGGGAAGAGCGGCTTCTGGGCGCTAGCCTCCCGGCCCGGGCTGCGTTCGGGCCCCAGCGGTTTCGTTCTCCACCACGTTGGAGGAAACACTGAGCCGCGGCGGTTGGGGGGCTGCGGGCCGATGGGCTTGCTGAGAGCAGCGTGGTGCCTCCTCGCGGCCCCGCGGAGGGTGGGGCGCGGCGCTCCGTGCGGAGGGAGGGGGCGCGCCTCCCAAACTGTTCTGAGAACAGTGTGGAAACCTTAGTCGCCCTGGGCTCCCCTGATCGGCCTGCCCTACCCATGTACCTCACCTTTGCACACCGTCTCTCCAAGAGAACGTCCCTTAATGATCTGCACACTTTGTATGCGTTTTCAGGGAGTTCAGGGCCCCTCCCTCCCAGCCCATCTATGGACTCGTTTAAATTTTCCCAGTCATCCTGTGAAGTAGGTATTGTCTTCCCTACTTTCTAAATTAACAAAAACCGAAACTCCAAGGAGTTAAGGGTTTTCTCAAAAGTAACAGAATCCCTAAACTGAACAGTCCCAGTCGCACTCCTATATCTGATTCCCATCCACCTGCCTTTTTCTGCATCGTTATTGCACTACAGGACTTAAAACCGGCTTGTCATTGTAAGCAGATAACTTTCCCTTTTACAAAGCCTGTGTGGACTGGAAAGAATTTCCAGTATATTTAAAATTAGAAGAATGAAGATACTTTAGAAAACATGAATATGAAAAGGTGGGGCGATACCAATCCCTGTTTCCGTTTGGGTTGATTTATCAAGTTCCTTTGATTCTTGCCATCCCGTTATTTCATCATTCCCTGATTCAAGGTGCTAAATTATGAACAGGCTGATTGCACAGACGGAGCCTGTACTTAAAGAATTTAAGTGCTTCCAGTGGGTATTGAACCTGTGCTGTATGCCCAGCTCTGCCCTATGAGCCTTCCTCATAGAATGACAAGTTAGGTACTATCATTTTCCACATTTACAGTTGAGGAAATTGAGGAAGAGAGATGTTAAGTGACCTACCCAGGTCACACAGCTAATGAGCTTGGATATGAACCCAAGCAGTCTGGTTCCAGGCTCTCCACTTAATGGCCTCTCAAAATAGTTCATCTGATTACATCACAGATCTATAGGGTGAATTATTTTCAGAGGATGGCATGTATGTTAATAGTTCACATTAAAACCTTCACAAATATAATGCAGTTCTTGACGATTAAAAAGAAACTTCAGGATCTTATAATGCTTACGCGTCATCATCCATTACGAGTATTGGATGTTGCTGATGGCCTGAGAAAAGCTTTTATGTTACTTGGATTTGATCCCCTTGATTGTGATTTACTAGATGTACGAGTATGCGTTAGATACTTGAACACTTTTGCAAACTGAATTGTCCTGTTTTGGAACCCGACTTCATCCTGTGGGCAATAAATCTTTAATACTTTGGGAAATGTTTGGTTAGCATGGACTGTATTAGGACTCTGGCCTCTGGGGATGGTGGAAGCCTAGCTCCTGGTTTATATGTCACTTTTCCTGCCTCTTTTTCATGCAGCTGTATGACTTTGGCTTTCAAGATCTTCCTCCCAACCCTCCGCGCACTCGGGCGAAAAGAACTGTGCCTCTTCAGAGAACATCATCTCTGGCCTGACAGGAGACAGTTCGGCCATTGGTCAGAAACAGAGCTGCTTCATGGGCACGGACTCCTCCAGAGAAGAAAGCCTGTTCTGTCATCCCAGAAAGGCAGTCTAAGACCACGTGCCACCTGCCTTGTTTTCTTGCCAGGGTCGCATGTGGGACTCTGCAGTGGCCCCTGTGAGATGGCCGAGCAACGGTTCTGTGTGGACTATGCCAAGCGTGGCACGGCCGGCTGCAAAAAGTGCAAAGAAAAGATTGTGAAGGGCGTATGCCGGATCGGCAAAGTGGTGCCCAACCCCTTCTCGGAGTCCGGGGGCGATATGAAAGAGTGGTATCACATTAAATGCATGTTTGAGAAACTGGAGCGGGCCCGGGCCACCACGAAAAAAATTGAGGACCTCACCGAGCTGGAAGGCTGGGAGGAGCTGGAAGATAATGAGAAGGAACAGATAAGCCAGCACATTGCAGGTGGGTGGGCAACTGCCTGTTCATCGCACTGGTGCTGAGAG
Source organism: Hyaena hyaena (assembly GCF_003009895.1). Lineage (NCBI taxonomy): Eukaryota > Metazoa > Chordata > Mammalia > Carnivora > Hyaenidae > Hyaena > Hyaena hyaena. Next base: position 613,215 of record NW_024081533.1, read on the forward strand.
AAGAGGAGGAGAGTAGAATCCCATTTTTCCCCCGCCTTCCTTCTTTTTTGTTGTGTTTTGAGGTTTTTTTTAACTTTTTGGAAATATTTCCAAACTCACAGAAGAGTTGTGAGGATAAAAAAAGAAAAAAGAAAGCTCATTTTCCTTTTCCCCAGACATACCTATTATTACCATTTCGTTCTCTATACATTATGATTTGTGTTCCTGTGTGTGCTGTTACCATCTCTTTGCATACACACAGTTTTTTTTTCCTGAACCTTGGCCTTGAAGTACTTCAGTGTGCATATCCTAAGAATAGGAATGTCTCTTACATGACCATAACATAGTTATCAACTCCAGTAAATAGATGCTTTATATAATATTTTCATCCACAACTAGTTGTGTCAATTGGTCAGACAATATCTTTTATAGCTTTTTCCTCTGCTATAGAATCCCACTCCAGGATCAGATATTGCATTTTGTTGTCTCTTTGGCCTCCTTTAATCTGGAACATTTCTATAGTCCTTTTATTTTTTTTTTCTTTTTATGCCATCGGTATTTTTGAAGACTAGAGTACCTACTACCATACCTTCTTATCTTTCAGCTTCTTATCCTATGGACTCACAGGTTGCTTTTTACTGGTGGCTTATAATTTTATTGTATTTTATTAATTTGGTACTTATCCCATATTTGGCCACTTGGGAAACCCCTTTGAGCTGGTTTCTGTGTCCTAGATGCCTCATCATTTTTTAAATTTTTTTTAAATTTATATTTATTTAATATTTATCGCAAGCAGGGGAAGGGCAGAGAGAGAGGGAGACACAGAATCTGAAGCAGGCTCCAGGCCCTTAGCTGTCAGCACAGAGCCCAGCGTGGGGCTCGAACTTATGAACCGTGAGATCATGACCTGAGCTGAAGTCTGGCGCTTAACTGTCTGAGCCACCCAGGCGCCCCAATACCTCATCGTTCCTTTTAATGTTTTTTAAAAACTTTATTTTTTATTTTGAGAGAGAATGCACACGTGTGGGGAAGGGGCAGAGGGAGAGAGAGAATTGCAAGCCAGCTCTGTGCTCAGCACAGAGCCCAATGCAGGGCTCAGTGCTATGATACTGGGATCATGACCTGAGCCCAAATCAAGAGTTGGACACTCAGCTGACTGAGCCACCCGGATGCCCCTTTTTAAAAATATTTTACAAGAACACACTTTACACACTGTATGTTAGCCACTTTGACAATAAATTATATTTAAATAAAAATAAAATATTTTAAAGTACCTCCTTAATTTTGTGGCATAATGTTCTTAGGCTTACCTTATTTTTTTTTTTTTTTAATTTTATTTCCTTATAATTTTTAGGATTTTAAAATAACCTCTACACGCAATTGGGGCTTGAACTTACAACCCTGAGATCAAGAGTTACATACTCTGGGGTGTCTGGGTGGTTCAGTCTGTTGAGCGTCCAACTCTTGATTTTGAGTCAGGTCATGATTTTGCAGTTCGTGGGATTGAGCCCCACATCTGGCTCTGTGCTGACAGTGTGGAGCTTGCTTGGAATTCTCTCTTCTCTCTCTCTCTCTTTTTCTCTCAAAAAAAGAAAAAAAAAGTCATATGCTCCACCAGACTAACCCAGCCAGGTGCCCCTCTTAGGTTTACCTCATATGTATCTTACCATAACTCTGGAATCAACCATTTCTCTGAAGAGTCCTCGTTCTTATTAGTGGGGAGTGTCTTTAAAGAACAAAATCTAGATGCTCTGTATCTAGAGAGAATCCCAAGCAGGCTCAGTACTGTCAGCGCGGAGCTTCATGTGGGTCTCAAACCCACGAACCATGAGATCATGACCAAAATCAGGAGTCGGACACTAACTGAGCCACCCAGGCGCTCCTCCATGTGTTCATTTTTAAAGTAATCCTGTGTTCAATGAAGTATAGTTTTGGTCACTATAGGAGGACTGTAGCCATGGCTCTAAAAATGAGCAAAAAAATTAAAAATTTTTTTCAAAAGGGGAGCATCTATCTCATTGTTCATAGAGAGGAGGGAAGACTTTCAGGAGAGAAAGCTTCTTCGCATATACTCCTTTCTCAAGTTCCCCATCCTGTCCTTACTTGGCCATTGGCCTTAGCCTTTGTCACTTTCTGACTAATCTTCAGAGGGAGAGAAATACAACGTAGAGTCCAACTGTTACACAGCTCAAAAAACTCAGCAGCTGGGACTTTTCCTGCCTGTGCCAACCTGACCTGCTCTGCCCTCCATCTTCATTTTACTTTCTGGTTCATCTATAAATGGGGGGGGGGGGGGGGGCTATTTCCATGGAGCTGAATCCCCAGGTTTTATCTGTGAAGATGTGATTCCTGATTTCTCCCAAGTCTGGAGTTCATTATATATGAGATAAGAAGTAGAGAGTGTGAATGAAAATATAAGTTACTAATAGAAGTAAAGAGTCATGGGGTTTTTTGTCCCCAGAGCCTGCTCCCCCTTCCCCTGACCCCCAGTCCTCTGTTACCCACTAACTCCACTCAAAAAGATCAGTCCAGGGGCAGCCGGGTGGCCCAGTCGGTTAAGGGTCTGACTTTTGATTTCGGCTGAAGTCATGATTTCATGGTTTATGAGTTCCAGCCCCACAGTAGCCCAGACCCTGCTTGGGATTCTCTCTCTCCCTGTCTGTCTGCCTCTCCCTCCCTCTCTCTCTCTCAAAATAAATAAACTTAAAAAATAATCAGTCTGCAATCAACCTGGTGGCAATGTCATGGTAGTAACTTAACCAAGCAAGGCTGTAAGAGCAGTTAAATTATTTGGAAGCTTTTCTCAGGGATTTGTCACTGAATCATATTCCTCCCTTCCTTTGGGGTCCTACAGATTTGTCTTCTAAGGCAACAAGCACACCAAAGAAGAAAGCTGTTGTCCAGGCTAAGCTGACAGCCACCGGCCAGGTGACCTCTCCAGTGAAAGGTGCCTCATTGGTCACCAATACCAATCCCCGGAAATTTTCTGGTTTTTCAGGTAAGAGATTAGGGCTACTTTAGCTGTAATGGTCCTTTTAATTTGGAATCCTATTCAGGATTCTGGCTAAGAGTGAAAATTCTGTGCTATCTAGCCTCCTTCATAAATTTGCTTTCCTCTGAACAGAGACAGGTAATGGCTGATTTTCAGCGTTCCACTTGTATAGCATTTCTTTGTATACGTGACTCTCTATCACAGCCTAAAGAGGTTTTGTATTGGCAAGACATTTTCCCCTTGAAGTGGTCACGTGGGTCGGATGGAGATGATTATACCATGCCCTACAACTTCCTTGTGTTTTGGTAATGAGGGAAGTTTAAGAACTTGCATCCCTAACCTTGCCCAAACCAGAGCTGAAAATATGGAGGAAGGGAGATGTCACGCATGGCCTTATGTGACAGGTGGCACTGGGCCAGGAACTTCTGCCTACGTCATTTGGTTTGTTCTTCAGTTAACCTTACGAAGGACTTTTAGGAGGCCCATTTTATGAAGGAGAAAGCTGATGTCCAGGTTCATTACGGAGTTAGTATTTGTGCTGAAGTCTGTTGAACTCCAATGCCTGTGCTCTTTTCCCTGCACCCTGCTGCCTCTTTTATTTGGAGACATTTTTATGACTGACTCAGGTAAAGAAAGTAAAGCCAAACACACGGTCTTAGAAATTGTTCACCGAAGTAGGTTTTTGTGAGTGAAAGAAGCGTAGGCTTGAAGGCAGAAGTCCCAGCACATGACCGCTTGCTCAGACCATCACCTCTGAGCTGCTGTGGCCTCATCTGTGGAGTGGGAACAGGAACACCTGCCTCGTTTTCCCCACAGTAATTTCAGAGCACTAATGGAGCGAAGATCATAAAAACAGTGCCTGATTCTTTGGGGTTTTTATTATTTCAAAACTCTGAGGTTTGTTTTTTGTTTGGTGGTAGGCTAAAGACAAATACAGGACAGCATGTTTCTGGAAGGGCCCTGGTCCTAGGGAGGGAAATTGGGGAGGAACTGAGAGAAATGGGGTGTTCTAAATTCTTGCATCCTGCTGAACATGGACACTTTGGAGATTTTGTTCCCTAAAATCCTCTTTAGACTCCAAGTCAGAGATGAGCATGGGTTTATAATTTACAAGCCACAGACAGGAGGAAGCTTACATCAGCAACCTGCTTGCTGACAGCTCTGCTGCAAGCTTGCAGAATGAAATTGGCTTTGTAAATAGCCACAGGAGGTAAGAGAGGACTGCATGGGGATGTCTGGAGGAAAATTTGCCCATTGGCTTCCTTTTATTTTGGAAAAGGAAAGAAATGGTGATGGGCAGGTGGGAGTGGTGAAAGGCTGGAAACGCCTTCTCTCTGGTCTTGGGTTCCTCATCAGTATGAAGACATTGAACTAGGTAATCTTTAACTTAAGGCTTCCTCCAGCCCCGATAGTCTGTGATAGTGACAGTTTCCCACTGACTGACTAATTTGTCCCTTAGTTTCTTCTGCTCTCCTCCCCACTTATCTGGGGTTAGCTTTACCATTGCTGAGGGCTGCTCTCGGCAAAAATGTGACCTGTTCTGTGCAGCACTCATATAAACAGATGCACGTCGGCTGGGCCCCTGCAGGGGTGTGAGGCTGTTGTTTCTTTACCATGAATAGCTGTCACGTGTGTTCTGTACCTGTGGGATGGGTATAATGATATCCCCCCTCCCACAGGGCTATTTGGGGGGATTAAGTGAAGCTCCAGCGGAGTGCTTATCAGTTTCCCTTTCTTCTTGCTTAGCAAGGCCAGTGAATCCTCCCCCATGTTTCTCTCTCCCACAGCCAAGCCCAACAACTCTGGGGAAGCCCGCTCAAGCCCTACCCCTAAGGCAAGCCTGTCCTCAAGCAGATGTGACCCCAAGCACAAGGATTGTCTGCTGCGTGAGTTTCGGAAGTTGTGTGCCATGGTGGCTGAAAATCCTAGCTACAACACAAAGACCCAGATCATCCAGGACTTCCTTCGGAAAGGTTCAGCAGGAGGTGGGCCATAGAACATCCTGGATGGGCTTTTCCTCTGAAGAGCTCTGAGCCGTGCCTGGTTTCATGGGCATGTGAACTGTACAGTTTCACGGGGGCCCCTTGCTTGGTTTAATCTTCTGTTAATACAGTCTTGAAATTCCTTTTTTTCTTCAGAGTTTTTATTTTTAAGTAATCTCTACACCCATGTGAGGCTTAAACTCACAACCCCGAGATCAAGAGTTGCGTGCTCTACTGAGCCAGCCAGGTACCACATTAAATTCTTGATAATTTTGAACAATGAGCCCTGCATTTTTACTTCTTTTTTTCTTTAATGTTTATTTTTGACAGAGAGAGACAGACCGATCGATCGTGAGGGGAGATAGGGCAGGAAGAGAGGGAGATACAGAATGGGAAGCAGGCTCTGGGCAGTCAGCACAGAGCCCAGCACAGGGCTTGAACTCACAAGCTGTGAGATCATGATCTGAGCCGAAGTCAGACACTCAACCAACTGAGTCCCCAGGGACCCCCGTTTTTACTTCTTATCAGGCCCCACAGGGGGCGCAGCCAGTTGTGCTTGGAGCACATTGGCACCGCTCTTATGCTGCCCTTATTTTACCCTCAGGAGGCCGGAAGAGCCTATTGCATTTGACCAAGAGGAAAGTTCACTATCACGCACATTTGATAAGGTTTTTGTGAACTGCGTGGACAGCTGGAATAGAATTTTCCAGCTCTTTCATTCATCTAACAAATGATCATTGAGCATCTGTAATGTGCTCATCACTGGGGACACTAAAGCAAAATGGTGGCTCTGCCCTGTGGGAGTTCATCCAGGGAGGTAGGTGCATAAGCCAGGAGCCACCAGCTGCAGTAGCCTCTACCTCTGTAATGAAATACACGGGGTATTGTGGCAGCAGAGACAGTGATGTAGACACCTTTTTCAGTTCCTTGAGTTTATGTATGTGTTTGTTTAAGCTCTGTTTCTCAAGAAGGGTTCTATTCTTCTGCCTCCAGATGGTTTCCACGGTGACGTGTACCTAACAGTGAAGCTGCTGCTGCCGGGTGTTATTAAGAGTGTTTACAACTTGAACGATAAGCAGATTGTGAAGCTTTTCAGCCGCATTTTTAACTGCAACCCAGATGATATGGCACGAGACCTGGAGCAGGTCAGAGGAAAGGGAGGGCTGGTGGCATGCCAGGTGGGGCTGTGCCATGCCGGACACCTGCAACCTCTTTTTTCTGGTTGGGGCACGTACTGTTTTAGGAAACTGAAACCCATTTGAGCAAGCTTCCTTTTCGAGAGAGCTTCCTTTACTAGAGGCCCCAGCCGTTAGTTTCCCAAGGTTGAGGACTGAAATCATACTGCTGACCAATGAGAGGCCTAGATCTTGAGGACAGGGGTCGAGACTTCTACTGGCTTTGCTTGAGTTCTTGTTCTGGGCCCTACTTTTTCTTGCTTTTTTTTTTTTTCACTATAACTTGGTATAGTATTCAGCTTTTGTTTGTTCACGATTCCAGCTTTGGCAGCATGGATAGTTTCTAGCTTAGCGCTGCCCTTATCTGATGACCATATTTGTTTCTTAGTCCAAATTCTCACAGGAATCCAATTGGCTCAGTCCTGGATCAGTCCTTCTTCACATCACTTCTCATCCAGGGCACATGGCCAGATCCTATGGCAGGTGGAGGTGCCCTTTCCAGGAACTGTGGGTGGGATAGAGTCTCCAAGGAGTGAGGCCAGTATGTGTGAGTTGGGAATAGGAGTGATGATTGGAATCTCTGCTTTAGTCCTGGGGGTTTGGGGGATACACTTGGCCACTCTGGGGTTGCAGCAGAGCCATTTTGGTTTTTGGAGACAGGGTGACGTGTCAGAGACAATCAGAGTCTTCTTTGAGCAGAGCAAGTCTTTCCCTCCAGCTGCCAAGAGCCTCCTTACCATCCAAGAGGTAGATGAATTCCTCCTTCAGCTCTCCAAGCTCACCAAGGAGGATGAGCAGCAACAGGCCCTGCAGGACATCGCATCCAGGTCAGGGGAGCTGCCCAGTGGGTATGGGCATGGGGTAACGGAATCACCAGGAAAGGACGGGTTGGGGTTCCAGAACTCTTCAAAGAGCAAGTTGAATGTGCCTCACCCCTAGGTGTACAGCCAATGACCTTAAATGCATCATCAGATTGATCAAACATGATCTGAAGATGAACTCAGGCGCAAAACATGTGTAAGTACCAGCTCTTCTGACAGCCTGAGCTGCCAGCTTCCTTTGTTGCCAACTGGGGTCAGGACTTTGGAGTCCCGATCTAGATTTGAATCCTTATCCTCTTATTCCTTCGTGTGGGACACATCACTAGACCTAACTCACCCTCCATCTCCTCATATAAAATGTAAGGATAGTCTTCTCAGACAGTTGTTAAAATTGAAAGTATGGAGTGTGTTCAAAAAATAGAGTATGAGTTGTTCATCCACTCCAGCCCCCTCTTTGCTATGGCAGCATCCACAGAGGCCTAGTATCTCAAAATTGCTGAGTTTTCCAAGAGCTTTTCCTCCTGTGAAAGGCTTTAGACAGTAGAGCATACGCTTCCCCTCCATATTGAGATATTCTCTCTGTGAGGACTGACTGCTGTCTAAAGCAATGAGGTCAGAGACAGTGGGTTTTGTTTCCTTGCTTCTGTCTGCCTTGGCAGGTTAGATGCCCTTGACCCCAATGCCTATGAAGCCTTCAAAGCCTCACGCAACCTGCAGGATGTGGTGGAGCGAGTCCTCCACAATGAGCAGGAGGTGGAAAAGGAGCCAGGCCGGAGACGAGCTCTGAGTGTCCAGGCTTCACTGATGACGCCAGTGCAGCCCATGCTGGTAAGGATGCTGCTCCGGCCCCATGTTCTCCAGACACTGACCATCCTTGTGAGATCTGCCGGGGTATGAATGCTGGAGGGGTTTGGGGGAAGGAACAGCAGAGCTGTGGAGGGGTGTGTCTCTGTGGGGAAATAAAGGCAACAGAGAAGGCAGTGTGATCTAGCACAAATACCTGACCTCTAGGCCCAACTCTGCCACCAGCAAGAAGCTGTAGAATCTTGAATGAGTTACTTAGCCTTTCTTAGTTTTTTCATTTCCCTACATGACTGATGTATGAAACCTTCTGAAGCACTTACTTAGAATGGTTTGTCAGTCCTCTTTCCTGAAAACAGGTGGATGTATTAAGTAACTCCTTGGTTTTTTATTAAAATTTTTAATGTTTTATTTATTTTTGAGAGAGAGAGAGAGACAGCATGAGCAGAGGAGGGTCAGAGAGAGAGTGGGAAATACAGAACCTGAAGCAGGCTCCAGGCTCTGAGCTAGCTGTCAGCACATAGCCTGATGCGGTGCTTGAACCCACCAACCGTGAGATCATGACCTGAGCTGAAGTCGGACACTTAACCAACTGAGCTACCCAGGCGCCCCTATATTAAGTAACTCCTGTGGTTCTGTGACCTACGCCAAAGTAGCTCTGAGACTTAGTGGCAGAGCGGAGCTTTTTATGACAGGGTGACTTGGCCTCATTTTCTTCTGGAAAGCAGCAGCTCAAGGAATGAAGACCAGGTCCAACTGAGATCATCTTGAGCCTCTGTTCATTTCACAAGATGTGGGATTTCCTTTCTGGCATTGGTTTTTCTGTGCATCGGGCCCCCACACATATGCTGCCAGGCCACTGTGTGCTCCCCGGGTTGCTCCAGCATGTGCAGTGCCTTTCATGAACCTGCCTTGTGTGTGCTACTAACACCTTCATAGAAGTGTTCTCTCCCTCCCGGGAATGCAGGATGGCCAGTTCCGAATTTGTGAGTTCACCACCCCGGGGAGAAGACTCCTGTCACCTACAGTAGTGGTCTTTCTGACTTTTATAAGAATTCTTTCGGGAGTCCGTTGTACAACCTGTCACTTATTTGAAGAGTGGCATGGGTTCTCTAGCTTAGTGCTTAACCTCATAGGCTTTGGAGTCAGGGCTGGCTGCAAACACCAGCCCTGCCGTTGACCAGCTATATAATTTTAAGTAAGGACTCAACCTCTTTGAATGTCTTGTTTTCTCATCCATAAAACGAAGACAGCGTCCCTCATGTAAGATAGCACATGGAGGGTGCAGCGGGGCTCTGTGTATGATCTATACCCGTGAATAGCCCTAGAACAGTAGTCAGTCACTGTTGTGTGAGTCAGGGTGTCCCTGGTATGTGACTAAGCACTCCTGTGACCTGTCCTGGGGGTCTCTGACCACTGCCACCCTGCCAGCCCCCGTCAGCCTTCTGCATCCCGTATCTTACTTCTACATACCTCCTCTGCACACACCTCTGCTAACTGGTATGGTTAACAATAAGCCAGGGCCTTGCAAGATCTTAAATTATTGAGAAAAAAGTGAAATGCTGTTTCAGTGGAAGTTTACTGCTCTTTAAGAATGAATCACATTCGTAGTCCTCAAAAAGCAAGTTCCGTGCCAGCCCTGAGGGCATCCTCTGGTCCTCATTCCCTGGGACGTGGACTCTGGGGCTGTCCCCGCTGAGCAGCCTCCAATGGGAGAGCACCTGTAAGTCTCCAGGCTTGTCTTTCCCCACCCCAAGGCTGAGGCCTGCAAGTCCATCGAGCATGCGATGAAGAAGTGTCCTAACGGCATGTTCTCTGAGATCAAGTACGATGGGGAGCGAGTCCAAGTGCATAAGAATGGGGACCACTTCAGCTACTTCAGCCGCAGCCTCAAGCCTGTCCTGCCTCACAAGGTATAGGTTCCTTCCTTTCTGCGGGGACTTTCTTTCCCTTCCTGCCTCTAAGACTCTCAGGGGCAGGGTTCATAGTAATTTCAGCTCTGGTACACAACAGGGTTTATCCTCCATTTGTTGAGTGAATGTATGGGTTTGTTTTTGGAGTCTTATAATGAGGGGCTGTCCAGTAGGGACAGTCAGAGAGCCCAGACTTGGGCTCAGAACCCCAGCACAGAACCCCAGGGGACAGTGAGCACAGTCCCCCAGGTGACAGTGATGCTCCCCTTGCCCACAGTGACACTGGGACAGTGCACTCACCTGGCAGGTGACTTGCAGTGCTTGTCTCTTGGGTGTCCATGTCCCGTGTGCTTCTCAGGGCCAAATTACAGTTCGGTTACAAAAGGCTGCTGGACTGTCCTTCATGAGTTTGGTAAATATTTATCGAGTGTTTTGTCTGTGCTGAGCACTGCTCTAGGAGTGGACGTACAGCAGTAAAAAATGGACAAAAGTTCCTGCCCCCTGGAGGCTTATATTCTGATGTAAGCACAGTCCAGTGGGGACATCTGGGAGCCCAGACTCCTGTCCATCATTCAGGGGCATTAAGAACCTCAGCCCTCAGGGCCTCTGTGAGCCTTTGAGCTGTCTTCAGGGAAAAGCACCTGGAACATCTGGCCCCAGAAGCTTGTGAGTAGATGGACTCCCTGTCCTTGCTACCCGTTCTCTCCTCGCTCAGACTCCACTTGTCAGAGCTCCGGGGGTGAGGGGGACGTGCTGTGTGGCTCACGTGCTCCCCTCACCTTGCCTTCCTGCAAGAGCATGGAGCCTCGGGCCATTCATTCAGGTGTCCAGAGGAGGAGGGCTCAGCACTGTCCTCCCTAGGGAGAAGAGTCCAGGGTCACTGGCTTGGGCCCAGGAACTGTTCCCAGTGGGCTGCTCAGTGGGCACCTCTGTTATCCAGGAAGAAGTCTGGGCCTGGCTTTTCAGCTAGAGCCCTTTCCCTCTGTGCCTTAGCAAAGTTCATCCGTCCTTGTCTCTCCTGTACTCTGGATTTGTAAAGAGCTGGGTTGAGGGTTGAAGCAGAGTGGGACGGGTGTACAGGCCTCTCCTGTCCCAGCTTCCAGCCCCATAGGTAGCAAGGGGGAAGCTCAGGGGAAGATTGGGCCACAGTCACGCTCTCTTGACCTCACTGCTGGCATCACCTGGTGGGGGCTACCATGGGTTACGGTGGGACTGCTCCCTTTCTGGAACTATCAGGGACTAGGTTTTTGCCTTTATCAGGGAGAACTCTAATTCCAAACATGCTTTCTTACTCATTTTGAAGATGGTTGTGGGTTTAGAGCTCTCACTCAGAGAAGACCCTCCTGTTTCCTTGCTGCTCCTAAGAGGGTCCATTTCTTCCTATCCATCCATCTTTTTTTAACTGACCTGTTCTCCCCGACAAATGTCTGCCTGCCCACATTTCCTCCTCTCTTCATGTTTGCCACCCTCACCTACTCCTCTGCATACTCAACGCTCTGTTTCTTCCTTTTTCCTCCAAACTCTCCTCTGTGGCCCAGGGTGACTCAACACAGGCCAACCTCTTCCTGGGTCTGAAATACCCCATTCCTCTTGTCTCGGTGGCTGATAAGGCCTAGGTCTGTTTTGCACATGAGTTTGGCTTCTCCGCGTCAGTGGTCTATGTTCCTTCTGGGGCCTGGGTTTTGTTTCTGGCTCGGCTGCAGGTCACTGCTGCCTAGCCCTCCCTCCCTTACCTAAGTCACCCTTTTGTCTCCAGGTGGCCCACTTTAAGGACTATATCCCCCAGGCTTTTCCTGGGGGCCACAGCATGATCTTGGACTCTGAGGTGCTCCTGATTGACACTAAGACAGGGAAACCGCTGCCCTTTGGGACTCTTGGGGTGCACAAGGTACCGGTCAGGGCCACACGTGCAGGAATGAGCATGTGTGCACATGGATGTGTATGGATGCGCGCTGTTGGTCTGAATGGAGGGGAATCTGTCAGTCACTTAGGGTTGGGCTCATTCTTTGTTTCTGAACTATTTCTGAATTTAGCCCTGAGTTTAGATGTGTTTTTTGTTGCGTGAAAGGAGCTAGTATTGGGAATGTAGAATTGGGTTGATTTCCATGTAGGACCGTCTGCTAAGTGCAGGGGCTTCAGAGTATATACAGGACTTTCCTGTCCGATGCTTTAGAGGGTCTCCAGAAGAGGACTCGTACTCCCTGTCTTTTATACCCTTATTTTTGTGCCTTATGTATCTACTACCTCATTTTCCCTTACAGAAAGCTGCCTTCCAGGATGCGAACGTCTGCCTGTTTGTGTTTGATTGTATCTACTTCAATGATGTCAGCTTGATGGACAGGTGAGGGACCTGTTTTCGGCTCCTGAGTAGGGAGGCAGGGACTCACGTTGGGAAGGAGGGAGGGGAAGGGGCTGAAGCCTGTGCCTCTTTGTAGCCAGGAGCTGGGGAGGAAGGAGCTAAGTAGCAGCACACTTGCTACACACACAGTGCTCCATGAAGCAGAAATAGGATCTGCAAGGGTGAAGTGGCCTTTGTAGCATAGCTTGGTCACGAGAGAGCCCCCTTAGCCCGACAGGCAGAAGTGTTAGACTTGGGAGCTTTGAGCCATGGCAAACCCTCTCATGAAGCAGCAGTTATAGCTGAGTCCCTCCCTCTTCAGAACTCCTAATGGGGGTCGGAGGATCCTGACCTGACCCCAGCTCTTTTGTCCCCCTTAGGCCTCTGTGTGAGCGGCGGAAGTTTCTTCACGATAACATGGTTGAAATTCCCAACCGGATCATGTTCTCAGAAATGAAGCAAGTCACTGTGAGCAAAGACCGCACCCCAGACAGCTGCCTAGTGGTTTGAAAGCCGGGCAGAGAACCCCTTGGTCAGATGTGACTGGGAGAATAGGGGCTGCTGCTATGTGCGTGTCGTCTGCTAGTCACCCCCGGGAGGACAGGGCATGAAACACTCTTCTGAGGCAGGCTCCCCATGTCTCAAAGCTGCAGCAGCTTTCTGGTTGGGAGAATCCCTGCTTTTCAAGACCTTGGTTTGTTGTACTCAAGTCAGGGTGTTTCCACTGGGCGATGCACTAGTGTGCGAAGAGGTACCGCCTCCACCTCCCCGCCACAGCACTGTCTGTTCTCACACCAACCTCAGCATCTCTCTGTTGTCCTTCAGAAAGCTTCAGACTTGGCCGACATGATAAACCGGGTCATCCGAGAGGGGTTGGAAGGACTGGTGCTGAAGGACGTGAAGGTGAGCCACTCACTCTGCTTTCTCTCTCCTGCAGGCTCTCGCCTCCTCCACCCCAGTGTCTCCAGCCCTGGCCAGCAGAGGGCGGCGGCAGTCTGAGGTGGCCAGGGCTGGCTGCAGCAGGGCCCTTTCCACGGTCACATATCTCTGTTCTGTGTCTAGAGGATGGGTTCGTGTATGTTTCCTGGGCTGGAAGCTGGGGGTCTTGGCCAGAGTGGGCCAGGCACTGTGGTGGAGCTGAAATGTCAAATGAAGAGGTAAATCCCACCCTCCTATGGTTTCCATTCTAGTTTGAGGTCTCTCTTGCTTTTCCCTCAGGGTACCTATGAGCCTGGAAAGCGACACTGGCTGAAAGTAAAGAAAGACTATTTGAACGAGGGGGCCATGGCTGACACAGCTGACCTGGTGGTCCTTGGGGCCTTCTATGGGCAAGGGAGCAAAGGTCAGAGTGGCCTCTGGCCCCTGGGATGGGACTTCTTTGACAGGCACCACTCAGGGTATAGGCTGGCTTTTTTATTGGCTTGATCTGCTAGCATGGCCAGTCATGACTTCCACGGTTCTGGGATCAACGGCCCCAGACAGGTCCATGTCACTTCATGCAGGGATATCGGAGAGCTACAGACTTGGGCAGGGAGAGGTCAGGCAAGAGCACCCTGTGCTACCTGGCACAGAAAAGCTCACCATCAACTACTTCCTCGAGGCCTGGCCACTTTCTCCTCAGAGAATGTCAAAGTCTCCCGACTGGAGGGGAAGCTGGGGTCTGAGGCATCTCCTGTGTGCCAGATACTGTTCAAGTTAGTTTTCCTTACTGGAACCTGAAAAGTTCTAGGTGATTATCCCTAATTTACTGAAGAGGAAATTGGGGCGCATGAAGGTTAAACTGGTACAGCTAGTAGAAGGTAGATCCAAGAGGGGCACTCAGTGCTCTTATGCCAGGCCCAAGGCTTTCCCTTCCAGCAGGCTGCCCCTCATTGGGCATGTGGGGCTGGCAGCAACGGCTCCCTCCATCTGTGACTTAACCCCCCCTCCCTCCCAGGTGGCATGATGTCCATCTTCCTTATGGGCTGCTATGACCCAGGCAGCCAGAAGTGGTGCACGGTCACCAAGTGTTCAGGAGGACACGATGATGCGACGCTTGCCCGCCTACAAAAGGAACTGGACATGGTGAAGATCAGCAAGGTGAGGAAGGGATCTGGTTGGCCCGGGCCTCTGGACTGGCCATTGTCACAGACTGGCTGTGCTTGGGGGACCGCAGGGATCGTTGATCTGTCTCCACAGCAAGAGCTGCTCATTGGCCATGGGAGAAATATGAGGCCTCCAGAGTCTTTGAGTGCCAACCTTGTGCAAACTGGCCACATGCCCCCTAGGCCATACCCTCTCTGGGCAGGGAGGATCCCACGGGGTGAGGGTGAGCTTTTGGTGAAAAGTCACTTCTTCACACAAGCCTGTGACTGGGGAGGGGAGTAGAATTTGAGTCTTGTTTTGCCTTGGGAACAGCCCAGGACAGCATTTTTTTCTCTTCCAGGATCCTAGCAAGATACCCAGCTGGCTGAAAATCAACAAGATCTACTATCCTGACTTCATAGTCCCAGACCCAAAGGTACAAGCCCAGTGGCCTGGGGCTCTCCAGTCCACAGAATGAGTTTGCAGATTCTGTACTGCCACAGAGATGCTATCTCAGCCTCACGGACAGCCCACCCGCAGATGGGGCTCTGGACTGGTCAGCCAAGTGATGGGCCAGTTGGCCCTGAGGAATCCTCCTTAATAGAGGATGAGACTAACGATCCCCTAGACGCAGAGGGTTTGCTCTAGAAGTAACCAGGCCTGGTTCCTTCTGTGCACTGACAGAGAAACTGAGGCCCCAGAGAAGAGCCAGAACTTCCCTAAGATCACATAGCAGCAGCAACAGTGAGACTAGAACCCGTCTCCCACCTGTTAGCCAGTACTTTTGGGTTTTAATGGTTCTGTATTGCTTCTAGCTGGTTGGGAGAGGCTTCCCTTCTTAACCTACGAGTGACCTGACTTAACTCCTGACAGAAAGCTGCCGTGTGGGAGATCACAGGGGCTGAGTTCTCCAAATCTGAGGCTCACACGGCCGATGGGATCTCCATCCGATTCCCTCGTTGCACCCGGATCCGTGATGATAAGGACTGGAAATCTGCTACTAACCTCCCCCAACTCAAGGTGCCCACTTACACTGAGTGTGTGTCCTCTGCCCGCCTGTCCTGCCCCAAAACCCCAGCTGTCTGGCCTCACATTTTCTCTCTCCCTGAGCCCAGGAGGGCAGTTGAGGGAGACCACCTGTTGCAGGGCCAGGGGCTGCAGCACCCCCAGGAAGAGCGCTGTGCTACTCTCCTGCTTCCCGGTCGGGGGCTAGCCTCAGGCTGTGGTCTGTGCTGCTGATATGAACCGGGGGACAGAGAACAGTGATTTGTACCAACTCCCCAAGAAACAGGGCCGGAGTTCAGAAAAGCACCGAGACGGGTACTTGGGTGGCTCAGTCGGTTGAGTGGCTGACTCTTGATTTTGGCTCAGGTCATGATCAGGTTTTGGGATCAAATCCTGCACCGGGCTCTGTCCTCTAACAATGGGGAGCCTGCTTGGGATTCTCTCTGCCCCTCCCTCCCCCTTTCTCACTCACAGATAAACTTAAAAAAAAAAAAAAAACCACCAAGAAAGCCAGCTGCTTTTCCCTGCCATTTCTTTCTCCCCCCCCCCCCCCCCCACTTTGTTCCTTAACCACATGGGCCTGAGACATGCCTCAGAGGCCAGTGGCTGGGAAGGATCACACCTGATATTCTCCGTCCCCTCCTCAGGAACTGTACCAGCTGTCCAAGGAGAGGGCAGACTTCACTGTGGCGACCGGAGATGAGGGGAGCTCCACTACTGGGGGCAGCAGCGGAGAGAATGAGGGTACCCCGGGGCCTGCTGCGTCTCGTGAGGCCTCCAGGGCCGCCCCGAAGCAGCCCTCCACCAGTGCCAAGAAGGCAGGAGGGAGGCGGAGCAGCCCCTCCAGCCGAGGCGGTGAGAAGGGAGGGGCTGGGGTAATCACAAGTGTGGTCTGAAGGCAGAGAGCAAAGGACAGGGACCCAGTCTGACATTCCAGCTCTGAGGTCATGTGATTCTCTGCCTCCACTGCAGCAGACATTGACTGTGTTCCTCTGGTGTGTCCAGCCACGGGCCAGAAGCCATTCTACTGGGCCCCCTCCATCTGCTCAGTAAACCCGACAGGACCCCAAGAGAGCCCAACTGACCTGTGGATAAGCCCCCTCTGAGCTCAAGCCTCCCCTCCGGTCCCCCTATGCTCCCAGCAGAGACAGGGCCTGGCCCTTCTGTGTGCTGCCCTGGCCTCCGTGGTCATTGTCCGCTCGCCTCCCCACTGCCTAGTTCTTATACGAGCTCTCCCACAGGCAACAAGCCAACAGCGAAGCCTCCCCCCATGAGAGTGGGAGAGAAGCGGAAGGCTCCGGACGAGCCCCCGTGCCGTGCAAAGGTGAGGGGACGAACGGCAGTGTACCAGTGGCCGGCTTGGCCCAGGGCTTTGTGTTCCCAACTCTGCACTTGAACACTGAGATGAGCCAAGATGTTTGGGGGACTGATGGCCAGACAACCCACCCACCCCACCCCACTTCAGCCGCCAATGTTGCTGCTCCACCCTGTGCCCTCTCGTTACCTTGCAGAGGCAGCCGGCCAGCAAGCAGAGAGGAAGGAGAGCCGTGCCCGCAGGCAGGAGATAGAACAGCCAGGCCTCGCTGAGAGGCTGCAGGGACCCACTGGGCTGCCGCTGCCGGTCCCAAGTCACAGTTTACATTAAAGAAAGGGGAGGAAGCCCAGTCTGGGTGGAGTGCAGCAGTGTGAGTCTGTGCTCGGGGCCAGAGCAGACTGAGCCCACAAGAAGCAGGGAGAGGGTGCTGGCTTGGTGATTGTCCCCCAGAGAGCCTTTTGCCTTTTGTAGCCCCTTCTCAGTCTTGGGTTTGATAACCGCTGTTGAGCATCTACCGAGGCCAGTGAGTAGGCTCATCCCAGGGGGAGCTGCTGGCCCAGAGGGGACATGGAGAAGTAAATGTTTGATCTCTGTACCATGTGATGGAGTCACACAGTCCGTCCCACTAGCCAAAGCAGCCACTGAAGTTTGGCAAGTCAGACCCCAAACCTTGTCACCAGCAGACACGTAGAGCTGTTCCCATCTTTACCCTACATGAAGCCCTTAAATCCGTCCGTGGCAAAGGAGGGCTCCTGACACCCCAGCCTAGCTAGTTGGGCACAGTGGCCTGCTCGATCAGCTGGCATCACTGAGTCTGAGAGCCACTGTCCCGCCCGATGGACAGTTCTTGGACACGTCTTTATCCCTTCTCCAGGTCCTTGCATGGGGACCTGCTGTGTCTTCCTCATTTTCCTCTAGGCAGGGTGGGAGGGGGATGCATCCTCTAGAGTGGCTGAAGGACATGGGTTTCAATGCCTGCTCGGTAAACTCTTTGTGCTGGTGTCCTGACCGCTAGTCAGGCCTGTGCTCATCTGGGTGGAGACTCGTCTGCCCCACTGCTGACCGTACTGACCCCTATGCGTTTGCAGGTGCTGCTGGACATCTTCACTGGGGTACGGCTTTACCTGCCACCCTCCACTCCAGACTTCAGCCGTCTCAGACGCTACTTTGTGGCATTCGATGGGGACCTGGTGCAGGAATTTGACATGGCCTCAGCCACACATGTGCTGGGGAGCAGGGACAAGAACCCTGAGGCTCAGCAGGTCTCCCCTGAGTGGATCTGGGCGTGTATCCGGAAACGGAGGCTGGTAGCTCCCTGCTAGGACTGCAGCCCTCCCTCTCCTTTGGCTGCACTCTTCCCTGCCACGCCACAGGGCTGTGCTCTTGCTGGGCAGGCGGGCGGCTGCAAGAACCAGGGGAGGCAGGTGGCATTTCTTCTCTAAGCAGTGTGTCTTCCAGAACCCGCCAGCCGTGCTTGGTCTCTTCCTGACCAGGATGGCGCCCCCCAGGGGAATCACTTCCTCCTGCTGGTTTACATAGATCTTTCAGATCTGGGTGCTGGTTTGGTTGTCCTTCTGTTTTCTTTTAAAAGCCTTTTTTTTTCCCCCTATAAATAAAATATCTTGCGGTTATCCCTGGCCTTCCCCCACTAGCCCCTGTAACTTCCCTAGCGATTAAGGAGTGGAGCAAACGTTGGGCTGTTGAAGGCTGCCCACAAAGCCACCTGCCCCTTTTACTTGCAGGCTCATTTTAAAGTTCTATTTAAAAATCGCCTTCAGAAACGCTTCTTATTATTTGGCAAACCTTGTATTCAACTTGGCCCTTTTTGCCAGGAATGAATCTTTATTTGAAAGAAAACAAAATGAATTTTATGACTTAATTCTCTGTGTTCTCCTCTTCCAGGGTGTGGGTCCGGTTTGAAGGGAGGGAACCAGGATCAGGTAGGAAAACGGGGCCTTTTCTACAGAAGCGAGGTTGTGTGAGCTATTCCTCTGGGGAACACGGCTCCAGGAAGATCTGCCTCCCCCAAATCCCGAAGCAAGACCAGTTTTGAAGGTCAGAAACCAACCTGAGGACAAAACCTACCCAGCGTCCTTGCCAAGAAAGGCTCCTGTGCCATCAGGGCTGGTTTCTTTGAATAAAACGAAAACAATTTAGTGTAGATGAGTGCTGTTCAGTAGAACTTTCTCTGGCAATGGAAATACCCTGTAAACCTTCACTGGCCCAAATCAGGCACACTTAGCTATTCAACACTTGGAATGTGACTAAAACAACAGGAAGTAAAATAAAAACTTTAGTTCAACTCTAAATGGTCCCATGTGGCTAGTAACTACCACATTGGACAGTGCAGGGATGGACCTGGTTCAGATCTGAGCCTAGAGACCCAGCGGCCGTTAACATCTGAGCCGCGGCTTCTCCCAGAGGAATGAGGGGAACTGTCCCTTTGTCCTCAGGCTGCTGCGAAGAGTAAGTGGACCCAAGATAACCTATGTGACACTCAGCACAGCGCCCAGCATGCAGCTGTCTGGAGCAGGGACCATGCCCGCGTGGTCCCACCCTGCCTGAGAGAGGGCACCCCAGCCCCTGACTCTAGGCTCCCGTCAGACCACTCCTGCAGCTCTGGGCTTGCTTGGTGCAGCTCGTGCCCAGGGCTAATATGGGTTCACCAGGCTGCCATCTCATAGACCAGTTTCTGTGTTTTCAGTGCCACAGACTTTCCAGAGAGTCTGTTCTCTTTTTTCCTTACTATCAACAGGTTGCCAGGCTTGTTTGTCCATCTCTGAGTTAAGTTCATGAGACTCAACCTCTGGAACATGCCAGAGTGTCTGAGCCTGTAAGATTGAGGACCACTGCCTCCCACAGACTCCCTCCAGTGTGCTCAACTAAAGTTATATTCTGCCGGGAGGCTGCATGCCAGTGGGCCTGGAGGCCAGCTCTAGCCTGATCTGGGTGTCTACCTGCTGGTTCAAGTGTGCTGGGAGGAAGGGGCAGGAGGGTTGGTACCGCCCTGACTCTAGTCCAGCACACTGGTGTTTCTGAATAGGCACCATTCAGTCTCGCGTCAGTATTGAGAAGACTCTCTTTATTCTTCCTTTGTGGAGACAAAAGCTTCTGCTCCTTTGAGCACTGACCTACATAAATCTCCACCCCCCTCTCCAGCCTCCTCGGGCCAAGCAGCCAGACAGGGCAGCAGAAAAAAGCATGCCCCTTGGGATTCTGCCAAAGGACACGGTCACTGCCCTTTGGCCCGGCTGACCTAGACCCGGACCTGCCTGCCCTTACTGGTCACTTACACTCCAGGTGCGCCCTCGTGGCAGAGGAGCCCTGCCAGCCACAGGGGATCATCTTAGTAATGAGCTTGGCCCTTTTTTTGCCCTTCCTGGTCTTGCTGGGTGTTATCTTCAGTTCACTGTTCACAGTGCTGTGTCTGTTTCCTTCTAGTCTCTCTCATGCATATTTTTCTCTGCTGCTGAGATACTGTCTGTACAACGTTGTATTTCCCCAGAGCCTGGCAACGCCCTCTTGCACCTCCCCAGCACAGTGCTGGAGGCTGCCCTCTGAGCCTTTGTTTCCATGCTGCTCGTTGGCAGCTGACACGAGGCTGTCCTGGGTGCTCACTGGGGTGCTCAACAGGTCAGCTTCCCAGAATCAGGGCAGTGCTGCAGCTCAGCCTCCAGCCTTTAATTTACACCTGCTGGGCAAGACCCCTGCCTCTTCTTAAGTCCCAGGGCAGATCTGTACGTAATCTAGTCTCCCCACACAGGCCTTTGTGCACAGAGCCATCTGCCCACGAGACTGGGTGACCTCAGAGCCATACAACTACTATAGCTATAGCCAAAAACTACCATCTGTCTCCCAGGCTCACCTGAAGTCTTGACTGGGCACACTGGCCATCCCCAGAGTCCTTTCTACCCACATCTTTAAGGCCCATCTCTACAAGACCAGGGTCAGTGTCTGAACTCAGTTGGTGTTTGTTACTCTGTCTTAAGGCTGGTCTTTTTGCTCCGCAGCTCCCAACCTCTTGTAGGCTATTCCACGGCTTCTCCCACATACTAGTTGTGAGACCTTGGACCAGTCAGAACAGCACCAAACTTCAGATGCCTCATCTGTTGAACAGGAATATTAACAAGGCCACAATGGCCCAAGCATCTCCACAAAGACTGCAATCTCTCAAGAGGATGCCTGTGTGCACACAGCCTACGATTAGCCTGTGGTGTATCAACCCTTTCATGTTAACCATCAGACCTCTGGTGTTCTCCCACCAGATCAGACAGGCTTCTATAGTGAAATTTTATTACAAAATTATAAAGCAGAGCTCTGTAACAAAAAATACACATTTGGGTTTGCTTTAACACCCAAGTAATTCTGAAGACTCTTAATATAAGCCACTTGAAGTAACACATTCACATTCCCAAGATTTCAACCAATTTATACAATATATATTGTGCGTGAATTCCTGTACAGCTTATTCTTACTAGCTTGGATCCAACTATTCCAATATATTATGAACCGGTCAGCTCTCCCGAGTCTTAAAACAAGTCTCAAATGAAATCTCAGAACAATCACAGCAAAAGCCAGGGAATAATTGGAAGAATTAGATGTTTTCATGATAATTAAGACCCAAGGATCCATGAGGGGCTGGAGAGATTGGGGGGGGGGGGGAGACTGAGGGATTAATAATCAGGTTTTCTACCTAGGTTACATAGTAACTGAAATGGGATCTTGAATTCCCGCCTTTATTTGGTAGAATAGTGATGGACGATGACAACAAATCAGGGCTGTTTGACACCATTTTTCCTGAATGAAAACCTTCGTCAAAATAGATCAAAACACTTCAAGCCAAGTTCTTTCTCCAGAATGAGCAAATGATATCAGCTATAATTCTTACTGAGGTTACTAGCCTTCAGAATATTATTTGTAACTTCTGCCTAGGAGGGACTGTGGGAGGTAGGGAAAGGGAAGGCCTCAGCAGTGAAAGCAAGTTTTAGGGAGAGAGCCAGCATCTGCCCTGAAGTTATTGCTAGATCTTAACTGAGTTGCATAAATATAGACCTGTTTCACAGTGGAATCGAGAAGTGGCAGGATTCTCTGCTAAACTGGTAGGCATTGTAAACTGTAGTATTTACCGTCCAGCAGAAAGGTCAAAGGTCCTCTGCACAGACCTCTTGATTCCCCCAATTCCTACAAAAGCTGAGTCCCAGAATCCAATCATCCAGGCCTTGGTGTAATGTCAAGGTTAGCAGCCCAGTGTTCAACTGAGAACTACTTTATGCAATCATTTCACTCCTCTGAAGGGGAATAGTGGTTGATGATGGGGGAAAGCCTAAGCATTATCTGTACCGATAAACAGGTCCCGTTGGAGGTTTCCCACGGTCTTCCAAAGTCATGACAGCCTCCAGTCTGAGAGAACTTGACTGCACAGCAGGGCAGTAGGGTGGGGCAGTGGTCTGCCAAGGCCCTTAGGTGTCTAGGGTTCGTGCAATTCATCCATTGCTGACAGCAGCACACACAGCTGTTCTGATAGCATGTGTGTGTTGTTGACTAAGTTTTTCCAGCAAACCTAAGCCCTTTGGCTCTTCCAGTGGTAGAACAACCCTAAGAGGACTCGAGAATCTAGCTCAATGTATGGTCTTTCCTAACGGACCTCGAGAATGCTACTTCCTGATTTGCCCTCGAGTCACTATTCTGAGAAAGGAAATGGGAGTGGAGAGTCCCCACCAGCCTGGGGAATTAAGACTTGCAGCTGTCTGCTCAACAGCTGACTCCAGTCTCATTCGGTACCTTCAGACACCCCTTAGGTATTCAGGTGTCTCCAGGAGCTTTGTGAGAAGTCTGGCCAGAGGACAGCAAGGCTCTCTGTCTTCAGTCAGACTGTGGAAAAGAGTGGGACTTCATTCTCAGGGGAAAGTGGTTTACTATTCCTGTCTGTTGGAGAAGTCAACGTTAAGCAGGCCACTGCTTCTACCCAACACTTTCCCTTTTCTCAAACTGCCACGCAGGATGGCACGCGGGCCCTAGAGAAGTGGAGAGGCTATGCGTGCCATCTCACACAAACAGACTCACATGTCCCAGCAGTTTGGGAGCCAGGTGCTTTGCTGGCTCCTAAGCTTAGGTCAGGAGATTCATCACTTCTAATCCCAGCACCTAAGGAAGCAACTCTTCCTGACTTTGAAATTTTTCAGTAGCATTTGTGTTTTGTTTCTCACCAGAGCTAAGTTTACTGGTCCAAATTCAGCCCTAAGAAGCATCACTTATCGGTCTGGTAAGCTAACATCTTTTTGGTCTGAAGAATCAAATGGATTTTAGGCAATGTAGCAAGAGACTTTAGCAAAGGTAGGTTAAAGCACAGAAAGCCAGAGCAGAAATAAATCCAAAGGTGCTGGGGAGGAAGAGAACCGTTTCTACCAGGGCTTCTGACTGGTGAAGCCCAGAGGCAGGCAGCTCAGGAGGACGGGTGGGGTACAGAAGGGGGAAACTGTTAGGCTTTTGGAGGAAGGGAGGAAGATGCGGTCCAAGCTCTGGCAAGTCCTCTCTTCATCAGTTCCCATCATTACCCCAGGATCACCAAAACAGGGACTTGCCCGTGCTATCTGTTCCCGTTCCCGCTGGCCTCTGGCTCTGCCAGCCAAGAGGCACGGCTCCATGGCAGGACAAGCATGTCCAGAGGTTACAGCATCTTTGCGTGCCCCGGTCTTAGGAACACTGCAGATTTTCTTGTCAGCCTGCCCCTCTGCGAGCTGCCCAGTCTGGAGCCCAGACACCTCAAGCTATGTCCCCATAAGGCACTGAAGATGCCGGTGCAAGGCCTCATGATCGGAAGACGTGCACAGCTCGGATCACGTACTGCCGGCAGATGGGACACTCATTCATGCGCTTGCCGCACTTGGTGCAGGTCACCATGTGGCCGCACTCCAGCAGGACACAGTCGATGGGTGAGTCCATGCAGATCCTACACAGGTTCTCCTCCACGCTGGGTGGCGCCGCTCCCCCTGTACAAACACCAGGCAGGAAGGGGCCAGAGGGGAGGGGAGACAGTGAGTATGGAAGAGAACAGGTGCCCTGTGAACAAATGCCCCGGTCCACACACTGCCCTTACCTAGAGTTCCCAGCAGACATTCCCTCACCCCCAGTCCTCGATCCCAGCTGCGTGCTTAATCTGCGCCTCTGCAGGGCAGGCTACAGATCTGAAGAATACAGTACTTGGAGATCAAACACAACCCAGCACAGGAGAACTAAATAAGGCCAAGTCCTCAAAGCTTAAAAGAATTTTCAGACAGTAGAGGATGTAATACGGTGAGTAAGTGGCACTTGGGGACTCATTATCCCTGGAGGCAGAACATGCTAAAAAGATGACAAAACTGGTTCCAAAAAGTTTAGATCGAAATGGAACTGTAGTGAACAGCTCGTTAAGGATGGCAGGGCTTATCTGTAAATATAGCCCCAGTCTGATACAGCCAAGGCTCACGGGGGCCCCCTGTGCTATCCCACAGCCTTCCCTAGGGCTTCCTCCTCGGAAGGGACTTCTGGGTGGAAGAGCCCAGCAGAGATCACAGCTCCCTCTTCTGGCCCTATCCCCCCACACCTGCTTCTCACATTGGATTAGTGTTTATCTCCCCCACCACACTAGGAGCTCCTTAATTCAAGAAATTCCATCAATCTCGGCAGTTCTATATTTAGTATGTGTTGTGTGCTCTGAGGTCAGTATTTCTCTTTGAATCCCTACCATGCC
The DNA here is from genome assembly GCF_003009895.1 of Hyaena hyaena. NCBI lineage: Eukaryota > Metazoa > Chordata > Mammalia > Carnivora > Hyaenidae > Hyaena > Hyaena hyaena. The sequence continues at coordinate 637,329 of NW_024081533.1, forward strand.
AGTCATATGGTAGGTGTTCTCTAAATGTCTGATAAATGAACATCGCCCAGAGGAGTGCTAACAGCTCACGTTTGCAGAATTCTGTGCCAGCCAGGGTCCTAAGAGCTTTGCATATTTTCACTCTGAATCCTCATAAAAACTGTGAAGTAGGTACTCTTATTACTCATTTTATAGATAAGGCACCTGAGGCCAAGGAGTTAAGCAGCTTGCCCAAGGACACACAACTGCTAAATAGAGGAGCCAGAATTGGAATCCAGGCAGGCAGGCCTTCTGGGCAAGTGGCCTGAGGACAGGGACTATGGAATTCATAGCAATTACTCCATGCACAGAGTTAGTGACAGCTAGCTGGTTCGTGCCAGCTATGAGGTGCAGTGGGCGTGGCCAGGATCCCAGTTCAGTGCAAGCAGAAAATCCATGTCCAAAACCCCAGCCACCCGCCGCGTGTTTTACATGGCGAGCAGGGAGCTGGCCATGTGCCAGTCACCTGTCCCATTCCACTGCTGCTCTGCACTCTCTCCTGTTTCCCGGACTGTTAAAAAAATCAAGTGACGCTGGAAGTGGGCTAGCTGTGCAGGGGAGTGAAGACTTCTGGCCCCTCTGAGCAGTTGTTGGCCCTACCAGGGACTTGGAAAGGACTGAACTAGACAAGTAAAATGAGCTAGAGGGAATTATAGGATGCCATATTGATTGCTCTTCTTAGGAACAATAAACCCATCCATTCTGTTGCCAGTATTCTCCCAGGGAACCAGAAAAAAGGAAGACAGCATGTGGATTAGCCTGATCTTGATATCAGGAGAGGGGATACGTCTAGAACCCTCAAGGGCTTGGGAGGGTGAGAACTCACTGAGGATTTATCTGGGCAAAAGGCCACTTTACTAAAAAAACAAATTTGGAGAGTCTTCTAAAAGCTTTAAAATGGCCTGTAGGCCCCAACAGTATGAGAACATTCTCTCTTGGCACAGCTCACAACCACACAGCCTTGAGGCTTTCAAAAGGTAGACTCTATTTTAGAATGAAGGTATTTTAGAACGGAGCCCAGGCCAAGCAGGATTCCTGTAGTGCTTCCTGGGGTACCGCAGGCCCAGCGGTGGTCTTTACCACACAGGTGGGGGTGTGGCAGCAGGGCAGGGAGCACCACTGTGTCACCTTTCCTGCTCCATCCCGAGAGCAGCTCCGGCCACCACACAGCCCCCTTTGAACAAGGCTCAGGTCACCTTCCTCTCATTTTGGTTGGTACCAGAAGCAGTTAAACCTCTCAAGCGATTTCTCTGAGGGGACACACAGAGACCCTCCCCACTCAACCAGAACGGAGTAAAATCTGCAGGGGAAGGAGGGCCTTGGCAGCAGGAGTATGAAAAATGAAGCGAATGTGACTCGTGCCACCACTTGCTTTGGTAAATATTTTACAAATGCTGGCTCCCCAGCGCTGGCTGGCAACCAGGGGACATGCAAATCAGTCTGCCCCAGGGGTGCTGCCGCTCTTCACCTTCCCCAGCTTTCCCAGGGAGGCGAGAAAGAGAATTTTTAAAGATGCTGAGAAGCCCTGGTTCTCTGCTTCCCCCATGGTCTCTAGATGCCAATATGCTCAGAATCCTTACACTGCTAAGAGGAAGCAGGGTTAGCAGAGGGGAAAACCAGAAGAGCCCAGAGTCTAAGCACGGTCCCCGACAGAAGCAACTACATACCATTCTGGTCTTCAGCACCACACACTGCAAAGGAAAGAAAAAGATGTCTGAATATGTGATGGCATGAGGAAGTCTCCAGCCAGCCTGTCCTCACTTCGTATTCTGACTGCTTCCCCACTGGGAAGCCAGGCTGGCCAAGAGCCCAGCCAGATGCCCGCTCTCCTCACTCACGTGCTTGGGGCCCACACACAGCTCCCACTGGTGTCTGGTCCAGTGTTAGAAAAGGGATGCATTCCACTGGTGTGCATGAACGACACTGCCCAGTAGGCAGGATCCTGCATAGGCACAACATCCTATTCTATCACTGGTGAAGCAGCATTGATGTCAAGAAGGAAGGAACAGTCTGTTCCAGCCAAGGAGCAGTTCTCCCATGCGGCCATGTCCTAGTCCCCAGGACATCATAACTCTACGGAGATTCTGGGGACAATCCCAGAGGGAAAAGTGAGTCTGACCAGGTGACTAGTCAGACATCCCCAACTCTGACAAATTAGTGGGACAGAAGAGCCTGAAATCAGATTTCAACTGATTTGAGTCCTTCAACAGCATGCAAGGACTCAAAATGCTGACTGCAGAAGCTACATCAGGCGGGGAGAACAAGGGCTCTGGGTGAAATTTTAGGAAATGAGGAGTTTAGGGACACCTGGGTGGCCCAGTTGGTTGAACGTCTGGCTTCAGCTCAGGTCATGATCTCACGGTTCATGGGTTTGAGCCCCACATCAGGCTCTGTGCTGACATCTCAGAGCCTGGAGGCTGCTTCAGATTCTGTGTCTCCCTCTCTCTCTGACCCTCCCTCCCTCACGCTAAGATAAAACATTAAAAAAAAAAAGAAATGAGGAGCTTAAAAACAGCTAAATACACTCCTTCCACAGGACTTCTCTGCCTTTCCTATGACATCTACCATCAATCGGTAATAGGGAGACAAAGTTTTCCCCAAATGCATTTGACCACAGACCTAGATATTTTACTGGGCATTGCCTAAAAATGACACCATGTAGAATGCTTTGGGAAATGATTGCAGGGAAAGCCCACGGTCAGGCAGAATAGATATACTCCCCCTGTACCACGTGTGCAGACACACCTCCTCATCTCCCAACTGTTCAGAACAGTACTGCTGAGTACTAGAGTGTGTATGGCGTGGGTTGGGGGCAGGGGGTGGGGGGAAGGGGGACATGTAATGGGTGGGAAAGGCTCTGGACACAGTCCAGGATGCCCTCAGTTCAAATCCAGGCTCTACAATAATGAGTTATGCTAATAATGCCTATTTCGCAGGCAGCCCTGAGGATTAAATAAATGTACACAATGCCTAACCCAGTTCTGGCACTCAACTTCAAACAGCAGCTATTACTGCCCGGTGCGAACGTGAAAGGTGACTCCTTCCGTGGCTAAAAGCATGGAAATCTAGTCAGGTCGGGGCCATCAGGCTTTAGAGTGAGAGCAAGCAAGCAGTCCGGGTCCATGTGCAGCTGCCACACAGACAGCCCCTCACCCAGGTGCTGGAGTCCCTTCTGGTCCTTGTACAGCCGCGTCACCCTCTCCATCAGCTCCCACTTCTCACAGCAGCCCTTGTAGTTGACGAAGTTGCGCGCCAGGATTTCCTTCAGCTGCCGCACGGTCAGACCTTCGATGTCCTCCAGGTCGGTCAGGTCAGACAGGGAGGCCCTCCGGCCCGGCACAAAGCCATCCTCTGAGTCGACAGACTGTAATGGCAATGGTGAGATTGCGGGGGGGCTCAGCTCTTACCTACCAAGCTCTCGCCAATGACCCGAGGCCACTCGTCGGACGGTGCTTCTGGGCCCGACCTCAAGAAGAGTAGGAACAGAGGCAGGACGAGGACCTGGGGTGATGCTTTGCTTTTGCAAAAGAGCTCACAGTCTCTTCCCAACCCACGTTTCTGGGCCCAGGCGTGGCCGGCCCCAAGCTGACCAACCGGTGTGATATAGTAGAAGGGGCACTGGTTTGAGTCGCATGGCCCTAATTTTGACTCCTCCACTGACTGATGCTAAATACTATCGAGCAAGTTGCTCACCTCTCAGCCTGTCTGTCCCTCCGTAAAGAAAAAATTGCAGTTTTGCCGCATAGGGTTCCTGTGAAGATTAAAGGCAGCAGCACAAGAAACCACCAAGCATGGTGCTGGCCTTTCCCCTCGCCCCTGGAGAGAGTTCTGCTTCCCTCTGGAAGAGGCAGACTTCCCTGGCCAGCACTCCTCCGTATGCGACCTCGACCACAGCTTTGTGGCCCTGCTGGCCGTGCCCTCTGGACTGGCCCCGCTGTGGCTGAGGCCTCCTAATTTTCTGACCTCCTTCCCCTGACAATAGCTACTGTGTGCTAGCAGCGGAAGAAAAGAACAACAAGATCTGCGCAGCAATACCAGGAGCCTGCCCTCCAGCGGCTTAGAAAAAGGCAAGAGACTAGAAACAAGTGGGCCGTGAAGCTCCCAGTTCTCCCCTGTGACCTCGCAACTCCTCACTCAACAACTGACAGCTTCCAAGGTTTCTCAGGAATGCTCATACTAAGCTCTACCCCTGAAAACAGAACTGTAGGACTATTGTCACAGACTGACTCTTCACGCCGCGGAGAGGGTCCAGTCACAGCCTCGTAACACCAGTGAAAGAGCAAAGGCAAAGGCACAGACCCGAGCAGAGGCCCCACCTGGGTCTCATCCTCAGCAGGTGCTCTGGCTGAGCTCTCCGGGTAGACGGGTTCTTCTTGGTCCTGAGACACATGGCCATTGGCCTGTGGGGAGAGAAAGGTGCCATCACATCCACAGAGGCGTCCCGGGGACTTGCACATCATGGGCCTCTTCCCAGCTCATAGCGTATACCAATGCACTCCCGTCTCCCTGAGAAATCTGGTGTCTCACAACAAACAGCATTACAAAAGACTGCTCTTTAATACTGAGTCAGGAGGAGAAACAATACAAATAGATTTCAACTCCTAAAAAACAAGCAATGCGTTCATTCTGCTCACCACCAGGGTGGCATTAGTGGTCACTCACCGTCAACGTGGTCTCAGCTTGGACAGTGCAAGCGAGGGCAAGGCCACAGGTCCACAGTACTGCGGGGCTACGCTCTTACCTGGCCCCCCAGCCTCTCCTTGACGCTGGTCCCAAACGGCCCTCCCTGTAACTTCCACCCACCATCCTTGCTTCTGCTCCTAGAACCGATGTCCATGATCTTCTCACAAATTGTTCACATGTCTTCCTGCCTCCATGCTTTTCTCCCTGGCTTCCTCATGTGACCCAGATGAGAATTTTTAGACCCCCGCCGCTCTGTTCCCTCTCTTCCATCCAGTCACCGCTCTCACATTCTAGAAACATGCTCCAGCAGCAGTGCACACTATTACCAAGAGCTATCTTGATACCTGGTCAAAAATGACCTTAATGCACCAAAGAACCTATTAGCCTAAAACTGTAAAGACAGATGTCTATGCTTAGAGTTTAGAATTCAAATTTCTCAAAAGGTTTGAAGAGTAGTTAAAACTGTGAGCCTTCTAGTCCTATCACCATTTTTTAAATGTGTATTTATTTTGAGAGAGAGGGACAGAGACAGAGACAGAGACAGAGACAGAGAATGAGTGGGGAAGGGGCAGAGAGAGAGGAAGACAGAATTCCAAGCAGGCCCTGCACTGTCAGTGCAGAGCCTGACAAGGGGCTCAATCTCACAAACTGAGATCACGACTTGAGCCAAAATCAAGAGATGGACACTTAACCAACTAAACCACCCAGGCACCCTGCCCCCACCCCTCATCACCATTTAAGCCATAAACCCCTTAAGTAGAGGCTCTTCACCTACTGCTCCCTCCAGGCAAAAGCCCTGGTATGAGCCAGGAGCAAAGAGCTGTCTGAGCTCAAAGGTTTTTCCCTTTCAGAACAATAAAGGGACAGCCCAGGAAACCAGTCACCCATGGACCCAACCACTCATCTCAGATTACGATGCATAACATAGAGCTAATTAGGAAGAAGCAAAAACTGCAGTGGAAGTGAAAAGCAGAAATCACCACCGCCACCAAAAATGCCAGGTGGTGATGAGATCACACACAAAGCATACATGTATGGGGATGCATCCAAAACAGTATCTGGTTTTCCCTTAGCTTTATGTGAGTGTGGTACCCATCAGTCTTTCCGAGCCTAACCTCCTAAGTAGATAGACAGCTTCTGTATGTCTTTTCCTAGAAAGAGAAACTGGTAATTATACTGCAAAGCATGTTCTTCTTGTCTTTTCAGTTTGCCCATTGGCTAAATCAAAATCTATAACCAGCTTCTATCCACTATTTTGCTTATTCCACCCACATCTATCCCAGTAACTATGGCCAGGTCACTAAGGGGAAGGGAAAGAAGCTGAAGCAGACGCTATGGGCAGATTTGCATCCTAGGTGCAGGTAACCTGCACAAGTTACTTGACTTCCCCATGTCTGTTTTCCTGGCTTGAAAGCTGCTGACCTCTCCAGAACAGGGGATGCGAGCTGACACAAAGGTCCTCCCAAAGTACCAGAAGAGAAGTACCCAGTGAGATCTGGTACTTGGTGTGACCTGCAGGTGCAGTCTGGAATTTCTGGTTAACGGCAGAAAGTTAAGAACCTGCTCCTTTCATGGAAACACCCACCCGAAGATTGTTTAGGGAAAAATAACTTCCTCAAGTTACTTTCCAGGCTCCCCATAAACAGGAGTGCTCAACCCAGCAAAGGGAGGAAGTCATACTGGCAGGTAAAACCTTCCAAGAGACAAAGACAAAGCATAGGAAGAGTTAAATTCCAGCTGGGCAGAGGGCACACTAAAGCCACCAAGAGAGCTAAGCGAGTTTACTGCAGGTGAAGTAAGCTCTGGCCTTTATGCCTCAGTGCCCGCCAGAGCTGAATCAGAGGCCCAGTCCTGGCAAAGGAGGGGGTCACAAGCAAGAGGCAGCGGCCAGCCACATCCTGCATGGGACCTAACACTAGTGCTAAGCCAGCTGTAAGAGGCTCCCAGCTCTTCAGATCCCCTGTCACGCCAGTCAGTCCTTCCAACATCCCAGTAAGAGCAAACGTGGTCTGGGATCACTAACCCCATTCCACTGGTGAAGGCTCAAAGCTTGCCCAAGGTGACCAAAGAGTCCATGACAGACTGGATATGGAGACCAGATCCTAATGCCTAATGGTCCTAATGCCCCAGCTACGGCCCAAGCCAGATAAATAAAAGGGTCACCGAGGCATTTCAGTGTATCTCTGGGACGCCACCCCTCCTGACACGCTGGGTAGCCCACTGGGTGGTCTGCACGTCTACCTTCCCTCTCTCAGGCACCTCCTGGTGGCACAGGCAGTTCTGTACTCCCCAGGCCCAGTTCACAGCTCAGCCAATGCGCTTCGCCTACCATTTCCAAGCCCCCCGGGAGGAGGCCAAAGCCACTTCCCGTTCCACAGTATGCCAACCACAACCTGACCCAAATGGTGACTGGTGAGAGAAGCAGCAACCGTGTCTTGGTAACAGTGTTCCTCTGTTCTCCCTTCACTCTCCATGTGCCTTTTCCTACATGCCTTGTGATGGGTACTAAGGCACCAAGCTCCCCACCCTGCTCAGGAGGACTGTTAACAACGGTAACCAGAAGGACAGTCTGAACAGAACTAAATTTGGAATTATCGGTAAGTTTTCTCATGATATTTCTGGAACAGTGAGTTTTTAAAAACTGACTAAGAGGGACATGTAAGTATTGAGATATAAAAACCACAGAAATATCTGATACCGTGCAGTATCATCTCTGAAAAAAACAAAACAGGGGTCTGATATCCAAAAAGCATGCCTGCATCAGTAGGCAGAAGGGCCTCACACACTCAAGACACTTAACCTCATAGCCACTCACACCCAGCAGGTAGGAGAGCACAAGGAGCCTCCCAACAGGCCGGGACGGGCAAGGGCCGTGACCCAGTACATACCTGCTGGGTTTCCTGAGCCTGGGCTGGGGGAACAGAGGTGGCTTGTGTGGGCGGAGAGGCGAGGCGAGGAGAGGTAGGAGGTACCGTGCTGGCGCGAGGCTGGGTCAGGAAGGCCTGCTGCTCAGGGAAGTCCGCGGACAAGGTGGGGGCACGAGTCCTGCCCTCCTGGGAGATCACGGGCTGCTGGCCAAGCACCAAGAGCACCAGCTCCTCTTTTTCCCGGCACATTTCGGTGGAGATGTCATGGAGGCTGAGATAGTCCCTCAGGTCCTTCACCTTCATCTTCATGAGCTCCTCCCGCTGAAAGGCCGTGGCCCGGAACCGTTGGCAGAGAAGGCAGAGGCGGGGCCCGTTTCCCACTTGGCTCGAACACGTCATGCAGAAATTCTTCTTGCAGTCCAGGCAGGTCTGCTGCTTAGAGCAAGAGGCAGCGGAAGCCATGTCAGACTGAGGACAAGACAGGGTGGGATGGGGGCTTTGGGCTGCCATGCCCAGCGAGACCTCCCACAATCATTCCTACTTATACTAAGCTACCTAGTTTTTAAGCTGTTTTAAAGTAGGCTCCATGAGGGGCGGCTGGGTGGCTTAGTCGGTTAAGCGTCCGACTTTCGCTTAGGTCATGATCTGGCAGTTCGTGGGTTCGAGCCCCGCGTCGGGCTCTGTGGTGCCTACCAGCTCAGAGCCTGGAGCCAATTTCAGAGTCTGTATCTCCCCCTCTCTCTCTGACCCTCCCCTGCTCACGCTGTCTCTCTCTCTCTCCTAGAAATAAAAAAAAAAAAATTTATAAAAAAATAAAATAAAATAAAAAATAAAGTAGGCTCCATGTTCAGTGTGGGGCTTGAACTCATATCCCTGAGATTAAGAGTCGGATACTCTACCGACTGAGCCAGCCAGGCACCCCAGGGTGCAAGCTCCCTTTTCAGGTTAACACCATTCCAAGATGGCAGACCACCCCCCTCGCTGTATGCATCTGTGTATCCATGAACAGGACACCACATTTATTATTGAGCCTTATTTTTCATTGTACAGATAGCAAAACAGAGGCTATTAAGACTTCAAGGTTTGGAGTCGAAAAAAACCAACATTTTTATTTAGTCTCCCTCCTCCATTTAAAAAAAAAAGTTTATTTTTTGAGAGAGAGCAAGTGCAAGTGGGGGGGAGAGGAAGAGGAGGAGGAGAGAGAGAGAGAGAAAGAGAGAGAGAATCATAAGCAGGCTCTACACCATCAGCACAGAGCCCAACTTGGGGCTCGAGCTCACAAACCTGTGAGATCATGACTTGAGTGGAAATCAAGAGTTGGAGATAACTGACTAAGCTACCCAGGTGCCCCCCTCCTCCACTGTTTATGGTGTCATCTTGGGTGTGTAACTTAGCCTCTCTAGCCCTCAGTTTCCTCATCTGTAAAATGGGGGCAATAATAGTATCTACCTCATAGGACTGCTGTATCATTAAGAGATAATGCATTTAGCATATCTGACAACGTGATTCTTCAGTAAGTGTTAACTTTTTTAATCATTATTGCTAGGAAATGCGAGCTAATTGTGAGAGCCAGGATTCAAACTCTGAACTATGATTCTTTCTATTGTATTGCTGAGAAAAGAAAGCAAATGCCTAAGTATGACAGTGGTTACTACTGTTATTAATTAAAATTACTGAGAGGCCACGATGTGCTAGGGCCTGCCATGTAATTCTCAAAGCAACCCTGCAAAGCATCACTGTAGCACTGTATTATGTGTTAATGTACATAATCGTTAACCAAGGATAATTAACAGGCCTCCCTGTTTCACAAAGCAGGCGAGGCCTAGAGATCATGTATGGTCCTCAAGGGCAGGCAGGGAGCAGTAGAGCTGGGAGTCACACTCAAGGCCTGTCCAGCAGAACGCCCCAGCCACACCTGCTGCACCAGGCCATGGTGCCTGACTCAGTCCCGGTCAGGCCTGCACAGGACCTGGCCCTCCACCTCCAAACCTGCCCTGGGACCCCACCCACAGAGGCTGTGCCCAGGCCCCCCCACCCCAGGAAGGCACACCCAGGGTGCTGGGAATCCAGTGACGCACAGTAGCATATCCAAGACACTCAGACAGCTATAGGGGACCCCCAGGCATGATTAAGGAGCTCTCATCCGTGCAAGTACAGCGTCCAGCCACATGCTGAGAGCACCCAGTGGGTAGGCTGTACCACCTGGCAGCAGCCTCTCCCACGGCGGCAGACGACACAGGGCACGGGGGCTTGCTCAACTCACAGGAAGCAAACCCTCAGCCTCGCCCTACAGGCTGGGCCAGCACAGTGACACCTGACTGCACTCCGTCCCAGCCAAGAGCAGGCCACACTCCCACAGCAAAGGCAAATCCTTGGGCACACCAGCAGGGCCCTGGGCACACACACTAGTCCTCTAAATAAATTAAAAACTTTTCATCCTCTGGCGACTTGAGCATTAACTAAATATTTCTGCTCCCTTTTTTCTAAATATAGAAAGCTGAACTCAAACTCACAAGAATGCCCGAGACCTAGGTTCTCCCAGGCCAGGCGAGGCGCCCCCGTGTGGGCTGAAGAAGTCTGCCCGGCTGAGGGCGCCACGTGGCATGCGTGTCATAAAGGGAAGTGGGCACAGTGTTTACCCCCCAGTTTTGACCATTCATACGTAGAAGGCATTTCATATCCAGCTCCCTCATTCTGTACAGTTATAACCAGACAACCAAATGTCCAAAGACCAACTTAAAAGGACGCGTGGCTGCGCCAGCATCATACAGTTCTGGAACCTGTAGCCACTCAGGTGGAAAATGTATGTTTGGGGGCCTTGGGAGTTCATTTAGATGTAAAGCTTTTCTATTGGAAAATGAACTACGTTTAGGATGACTGATCGTGAAACGAGGCTTCAGTGTCATAAAGCGGCAGGTCCTACGTGGAACATTACTTAAGTCAATGCAGTTTGACAAGACCTAGCCTGACGCAATTAACAAGCCCTGAGTTGCTCCATCAGCCAGATCTAAACAAGTCTCTCTTCTTTCTTCAAACGTGCCCGGTTTATTGGATGCAAGATCAGAATGCAAAGGCAGCCACCCAGCTTCTCCAAATACCCCAGCTCACAGGGGCCTCTCAAGTCAGCCTGCATTTGAAACACACCCTCAGGAGTGAGACGGCCTCCGGGCTACCATCCTGGCCTGCAGAGCCAGGACAGAACAAAGGGGAAAAGAGAAAACGTGGACAGAATGAGCGAAGGAAACACGAGTGTGTAAATTCTCACAAACCCTGCAAACCAAATGAGTAACAAGGAAGCAGGAAAGATGAATTAGCGGAGCCAACATGCCTGCAAAAATGCCAAGAGTACGTGCAACATCCAGCATCAAAAAGTGGCACCTCCAGGCAGGCACTGCCCTTCAGAAATGCCCTGGGGGTCACTGTCCAGGGCTAATCTGCGCTTCCCTTAATGCTCCCTATTCACCCTCCCCGCCACACACACACACTCCCCTCCTCCCCGCCAGTCTTCCTAGGGGCATTACTCCCTGCGGCCCATGGGGGTGGTGCGGAGGGGGGAAGAGGGCAGCCTGAGGAGTGACACAGGATTCATTCCTAGCCGGCCCCTTCCTAGCTAAGGGAACTTGTGCAAAACAAGTAAGCTTCCAGGGCATCGGATTCCTCACCTGTAAAGTCAGATGGTCAACCCACCTCTAAGGGTTACCGAAAGCATTACATGAGATAATGTGTATAAAACCTTAGCATAAGGTGGGCCCACAAAAAAAGATAACACGGTCACCTTTTATTCCCTTCCCCCTTTGCCTCCTCTCTGAGCTCCTGCCAGTACTCTGAGATCCTAAAATCTCTTCCAAGTTTCTAAGCACGACCGCCTCCTCTTTAGCCTCCCCCAAATGGTCCAGCTAAAGAGGCTGAGCACCAACCCCTCGCCCTTCCCAATGGATCAGGGCCACTGCCAAGCTGCAAGTGGGGTATTGCCAATAGAGAGGAGGTATTTGGCTTGGGGCAAAATTACAACCTGTCATCCCTCTCTAGGACTAAAAACTCTAAGGTGGGAGTACAAACTATGTTCCCTCCAGAGAGTCCTTCATGTTACCTGTGCTTAGTACCGAATGAGTGTTCAGAAGATACTGACCACAATGAAGAAAAGAAAAACAGTAGGATCCCTGTAATCACATCCACTCAACCAACTTCTAGAAATCACGTTTTAAAAGCCTGTGGTTATTTGCCAAGCCCTAAGGATAAGAACGCTGAACCACTTAAGAACAAAGTTACAAATGAAAACTTCTCTTAGGAGGAAAGCACCCTTAATATTCATAAAATCCATCCTGAATTACACAAAATTAATTCTTATTTTTGTGGCCAGACAAAATGGCCATCTTTTGCCGTTCAAATTGGAGCTTTCCTTCCTCTCACACCCCCAAAAGCTTTTTGCCTACAGAAGCTTTCTCCTTATTTCTTTTATCTCTTCCTCTGTTCAGAATCTTTCTCGAGCTTCCTTGCTATCTGGTGACAAGCTCCTTCCAACAGCAGTCATGGCCTTTCAGCATCTGATCCCTGCTTGGTCCACCCTAACTCCCCAAGTATCCTGCACTCTGGCCAAACAGGCCACTCACAGTTCCCAAGTACACCTAGCATGTGCCCCACCTCTGATGTCCTTACTTCAGCCACTGTTCTGCAGATCAAGAAACTTTCCTTCATCCAGCTAAAATCATTATCATCTGATGTCTCAATTTACCAGCAATGCCCGATTCCCTAGCTTACACAGTTGCTATGAGTTCTTTGTAAGTATGGGCCTCCTTAACCAGCCAGGGAGCTCCCCCAGGGAAAGGCCGATTCGGCTCCATCTCCACAAACCCATAACCTCTAACTGTGAGCACATGCTGCAGCTTCAGCAGAATTGGGCCCTCATCATGGAATCATCAACCACAAAGTAATGAACTAGAAACTCCCCAGCCTACTTACTCCTTTACAAAGTGTTCTTAAACTCAACTGCCTATTCATTCATTCATTCATTCATTCATTTATAAAATCGTATTGCCTGCTGTCTGTCGGCCACTGTTCTAGACACCGGGACGAAGCTGTGAACAAAGCCAATGGAATCCCTGTTCTGTGTAACACCTCAGAAGATGGGCAAAGCACAAACGTTTACATCGGGTGGGAACAGGCACTGCTGAGAAAAATGAAGCCTTCCTCCTCCCATGTTCACCTACCCACCATTCTCTCTTCTTTGGGGGCAGCGCCCTCACTCACTCATTTTCTCTGCTGGCTCAGAAGTGTCAGGAACTCGCCAGATCCCTAGGTTCCCTCAACATGCTTTTTGACACACTTAGCATGCTGGTGCCCGCACCTGGTCACCATCACTGTGCTCTCTGCTCCTCTCCATTCCCCCTCCACAGAGTAGAACTGATGTTTTAAAGAAAAGGTCCACACAAACCTACAGCAAATTCACGCGGCCTCTTTGAGACAAACGTCTTTCCTATTCCTTTCCTGCCAATTACTTTGCCACTTCTTCCCACAGCTGTTCCCAGCATTTCTCTGAAAACAGCAAGGTCTTAGATAATCCAACAGACTCTAGGTGCACCTGGGGAGTCCTGGAAACTACAGACTACCTTAAATAGAGCAATTTCTTCACCTCTAAAATGGGAACAAATAATAGTTTACATTTCACAGGCCATGTTCAAAGAGGGAACACATTTGAAACGCCAAGCTCAGTGGCCGGCAGGTGACCAGCAGCCCATGGGCCTCTTTCCCATCTCACTTCGGCTCCCGATCCCACCCCACCCTCCCCATCACTGAGAAGACTCCGAGCTCCTCCTAGTCTCTGTCAGCCTCCATCCAAGGACTTGACCTTCCAGTCTAAGTGTAAGAGGAGCAGCGTCACAGCCACCGAACCACAGCTCCCTGGCCACATGCGGTGGCCTCTCTGGTGGCATTCTTGCTGTGACTGGGGCAGCCAAGCAAATCACAACAAAGCTCTGCTGTGGGCCCTCCTTTGCTGCAGTGGAGCGTAGGCAAAATACAACCTACAAGGCAAAATGCCAGTCTTCCCCCATCTTACAGTACAAAAGGGTGGTCAGTGCCACAGGAATTCTGATGTGCTGAAGGTCTTCTGGGAGGCAGCTTGGGAATTCAAAGAGCTGGGTGTGAATCCTGGCTCTGCCCTCTACTAACCACAGGATCTTAGGGCACTACCTAAGCAGAGGGAAAAGAAGGAGTCGTTCAAACTCTCTTATGCCCTTTGTCGGGAACTTGACAATCAGTCTCCCTTCTTAACTGTCAAACTCTAAGGCTCAGCTTCTCATATGTAAAATGGGAGTTTAGGGATTCAGAAACCTCTATCACAGAGATACTGTGAGGATGAAATGAAACCAAAACATCCACATTGCTCACAGCAGACCTTGGCATACAGCATGTGCCTTAAAAAGTAGCTTTTCCTCTCAGAGTCCTCATCAGCACCACTTTAATATCACATGCAGGGCTGCAAACCTCCATCTCTGCAGAAGAATGCAGGAATTCCCACGTCAGGGTTCACCTTCAGCCCTGACTGTGCTTGACCAAGTAGAATATGCTGCCTCTGGGCCCTGTCGAGGGATGCTAGCACCCACACACAACTCCCCAGCCCCTGGTCCGCCCTGCTGCTTGCTAATCTGGAAAACATGGCTACCATGCATGGCCAGTGAAATCGCTATAGTAAAGGAGCCCCAGTCTTTGTCCTGTTAGGGTCTTGATGTACCTAGGATGTCCTCGGCACTGCGAGTGATAAAAAGAACAAGTTACTCCGCAGCCAGGCTTTTTCATGGTGACAGCAAATGAAGGGAGTAACACTGAGTGCCTGCTCCTTCCAAGCATCATGCCAGGTGCCCTTGGTGGCCTAAGTCATTTTATTCTCATAACACTGTCCGATGTGTATGACTATTACACCCCCATTTTAGAGAGGGGGGAAAAGAATCTCCAGAAAGGTTAGGTCATATGGCTTGTAAGCAGCAAAGCTGACAATCTGAACTCAGCTTGTCTGGTTCCAAATATACGCTAAGATGCTCTGCTGGGGCCTAGCTTTTCTTTAACAACTTTGTGAAGGAATCAGGTGTGGTTACTAGCACTGCACAGGCAATGGTAGGGTGACAGGCATTATGGAGGGGTCGGCAGGCGTGCCCGAGGTCCTGAGGCTGTAGCAGCCCAGCAGGCCACAAAGTCAACACTCACCTTCCTGGCCGTGTTCACGAAGTGGGCCCCGCAAGCCTTGCAGCTTGGTTCCGAGCCTGTGGGGGAAGGGAAGGAGCTGTACCCAGGGTTGGAATAGGCCTGTGTCCTGGCTCCCTGGGGCGGGGGGACCTCCTCAGCTTGTCCATCCAGGCAGAACCAGTTGCAGCAGGTTGCCCACATGATAAAATCTGGTTCGAGGGAGGAAGGGGAAAAGGGTCAGAGTTAAAACACACGTCTACTGCATTCCCCCATTCCCGAGGGCACAAGTGAGCCAGGAATCTCAATCCACACCTGCTGCCAGAGTCGAGCATCGAGGTGAGGACGTTTTCAGGGGCCATAGATTTCTCACCACCTCCTACCCCATCACAGTGGCCACTGTACACAAGACAGATGCCTGATCTACCAGCACGACACAGGCGGCCAAGCTGGCACGCTACCTTTGAAAGGTTGCTGACCCCTGTTTTGGTTTCATCTGACCTAACTTCAAATAAAGAACTGCCTTAGCAATTGTAAATGACCTAAAACCCACTTTATTCAGGAGGACGAATTTGCTCCTAGAGTTCAGATAGACAGAACTTTATCAGGGGTACCAGTGTAGCTCAGTGAGTTAAGCATCTGACTCTTGGATTCGGCTCAGGTCATGATCCCATAGTTTGTGAGTTCAAGCCCCACATCAGGCTCTGAGCTGACAGCTCAGAGCCTGCTTGGGATTCCCTCTCTCCCTCTCTCTCTGCTCCTCCGCTTCTTGCTCTCACTCTCTCTCTCACTCTCTCTCTCAAAATAAATTTTTTTTTTAATTTTTTTTTTTTAATGTTTTATTTATTTCTAGGAGAGAAAGAGAGACAGCGTGAGCAGGGGAGGGTCAGAGAGAGAGGGAGTCACAGACTGAAACAGGCTCCAGGCTCTGAGTTGGCTGTCAGCACAGGGCCCGATGCGGGGCTCGAACCCACGAACCGCGAGATCATGACCCAAGCGAAAGTCGGACGCTTAACCGACTAAGCCACCCAGGCGCCCCTCAAAATAAATTTTTAAAAAAGTTTTTTTTTATTAACTTAAAAAAAAAGACTGGGAATGCAAACTGGTTCAGCCACTCTGGAAAACAGTATGGAGATTCTTCAGAAAATTAAAAATAGACCTAACCTACGACCCACCAATTGCACTACTAGATATTTATCCAAGGGATACAAGTATGCTGTTTTGAAGGGACACATGCACCCCAATGTGTATAGCAGCACTATCAACAATAGCCAAAGAATGGAAAGAGCCCAAATGTCCATGGATGGATGAATGGATAAAGAAGATGTGGTATACCGCAACAACTTCTTACTTGACACATCCCCAAAAGCAAGGGAATCAAGAGCAAAAATAAACGATTGGGACCTCATCAAGATTAAATGCTTCTGCACGGCAAAGGAAACAACCCACAAAACTAAAAGGCAACCAACGAAATGGGAAAAGATAGTTACAAATGACATATCAGATAAAGGGTTAATAGACAAAATCGATAAGGAACTCACCAAACTCCACACCCGAAAAACAAGCAACCCGGTGAAGAAATGGGCAGAAGATATGAACAGACACTTCTCCAAAGAGGACATCCGGATGGCCAACAGACACATGAAACGATGCTCAGCGTCCCTCCTCATCAGGGAAATACAAATCAAAACCACACGGAGATACCACCTCACGCCAGTCACAGTGGCTAAAATGAGCAAATCAGAGAACTCTAGATGCTGGCGAGGATGTGGAGAAATGGGCTGTTGGTGGGAATGTAAACTGGTACAGCCCCTCTGGAAAACGGTGTGGAGGTTCCTTTAAAAATTAACAACAGAACTCCCCTATGACCCAGCAATAGCACTGCTAGGAATTTACCCAAGGGATATAGGAATGCTGATGCATAGGAGCGCATGTACCCCAATGTCCGATTTTCTTTTTTAATTTCAGAGAGAGAGAGACAGAGAGAGAGGGAGGGAGGGAGGGGGAGGGGGGGGGAGAGAGAGAGAGAGAGAGAGAGAGAGAGACACCTAAGTAGGCTCTATGCTCAGCCTTATGCAGGGCTCAATCCTTCAATCGTGGGATCATGACCTGAACTGAAATCAAGAGTTTGACTCTTGCCTCCAAATGAGGCACCCAGGCGCCCCAAATGCTTTAGGTAGGCTCCACACCCAGCACGGAGCCCAATGTGAGGCCTGAACTCACAATGAGATCAAGACCTGAGCTGAGATCAAGTCGCTTAAGCAACTGAGCCACCCAGGTGCTTAAGATCCCAGAACAAAGATCCAATCCCTCAAATGTCAAAATAACATAAAGTTGCAAAAGGGTCCCCTAAAATGCCAAGCATTGCTGTGATAAAAGAAGAGTGTGCTTTTCTTAGTAGACCAAGGCAGTCAATATGGATATTTTGAGCCTGAACTCTCTGCCTACAGAAATAATAAATGTAACATCTAGTGTTACTACTCAATAATCAGGTCACACAAAAGAATGGCACCTTCTGCTCCACATCCTGACTCATGCAAAGTGCCTTTGTTAAATCATAGTTCAAAATGTGCTAAGCTGGGAAGTACCAACAATAAGAAGCTGGCTGGTTCAAGCTTGGTCATCTTACAGAGGAAAAGCCAGAGGCCCAGCAGGAGGATTCGCTTCCTGGTTCACACAGCTAGAACCTTAGGTCTCCTGACTACTCAAGGGCCTTCTTAGCTTCTAGCATTTCCCAATACTCCTGACGTAGAATTCATTCTCTTTTGGAGACACACCTGATTCACACCCGTCTCCCCCTCACTATGCCTGTGACCCCACTGAGAACAGTCAGTCAGTGCCCAACAGATAGGCAGCTCAACAAAGACTAGTGAATGAATCACACAATATTTAAATTTTAATCACATTCACTCCATTTCCTACACATCGAAAACCTTGGTCTCAGCCTATTACTTGTCCAAGGCCTCTAAGTTCCCAGAAGAGAGTCTTAATTGCAATAAATAGTTCACATGGAATAACAAGGTGAAGAACAGTTAAATAAATGAGTTCTTTGTTGGCAAGATAATGGTGCTAACAGCAGAGTGTTCCCCTCTGAAAGAGGGGTTGTGTGATTCTCAATCAACTGTTGACAAGAGCCTCTGAGTCATTGTGTTATAATGCAAGGAATACAGGATCTGGAATCAGAAGACTTGGGCCCAAGCCCTGCTTTACTACACCTACCTCTAAGAAGTCCTACCTTTCTGTTCTTCCTTTTTCTCACCTGGAAATTCTCCAGGCTGTGAGACACTATACAAATATTAGTCATTGCTACGAGCATTGTAACAATGGTGCAGCCACAATTTCTCTGGCAAGGCGCACAGGAAAAAGTAAACCTAGAGATTTCCCCCACAATTACCATTTGGCTTTCTGGGCTCGTCCTAAAAAGGGACAGGGAGATCTGTGACAAAACTAGCAGAAGGGGTCAAGTAACTGAAGGGGGTGGGGACAAGGCTGTGGATGGTCTGCTGACTTCTGTCAGAATCTCCACTCCCCCACGCACGCAACCTTTATTGAAGCCAGTGCCTTGCTGTTTCCAGTGCTAGGAGAGTAAGGTAGAGATCCAACCCTCAAGGAGTTCACGGTCTAGTAGAGGAACAAGAAATGTAAAAGCAGGGGTGCCCGGCTGGCTGCAGAGATTACTTAAAATCTTAAAAAAGAAATGTAAAGCCAAAACTAGAAATTTCAGGGTGCTCAGTGCTTTAACAGAGGTTCCTACAGCATATGGGAGGCTACAAACATACAGTCAGCTCCCCAGGGGTAGAGGGATGACCAGAGAAGACTTCTCTAATGAGGCGTCACACATACCCTGCTGTTAGAGTAACTGGCCCAGAGTAAAGGGAATTTTCAAGAAAAAGCAAACCATGTGCAACATGGCATTAAAGAACCTACAAAATGTTCAGGAGGCCTGGAGCCTCCTTCAGATTCTGTGTCTCCCTCTCTCTGACCCTCCCCTGCTCATGCTGCCTCTCTCTCCCAGAAATAAATAAAACATTTAAAAAAAAAAAAAAAGAGTAAGGGTGGGGTGGATGAGGGTACAGCAGACAACGAGCAGCCACTAAAGACCACGGTAAGGAATCTGGACTTTATCCTACATGTAATGGAACACAGTAAGGGGTTCAGGCAAGCAGGTTTTCTCATCTTATTTGCACGTTAAGAGTGGGCACTCTGGGGGCGCCTGGGTGGCTTAGTCGGTTAAGCGTCCGACTTTCGCTTAGGTCATGATCTCGCGGTTCGTGGGTTCGGGCCCTGTGTCGNGTAAAGGGAATTTTCAAGAAAAAGCAAACCATGTGCAACATGGCATTAAAGAACCTACAAAATGTTCAGGAGGCCTGGAGCCTCCTTCAGATTCTGTGTCTCCCTCTCTCTGACCCTCCCCTGCTCACGCTGTCTCTCTCTCTCTCTCTCTCCTAGAAATAAATAAAACATTAAAAAAAAAAAAAAAAGAGTGGGCACTCTGGCAGTAAGAGCCTAGGGAACAAGCCTGCGGGGGGAGGGCTGGGAGCAGGAAGCTGCTGTAGTACAGTCAAGACACAAGAACACAAGCATAAGAGAAAGGCACAGACAGATCTCTGATAGAACTCGTGGGATGTGTCAGTGAACTGAAGCAGTGGGAGAACGGGGAGAGAAAGCGGTCTTGGATGAATCCCAGGGTCTCTGAATGAAGCAACAGGACGCAGTGGAATCACTAACTGGAATTAAGGGACAAAGGCCCCAGGAGGAGGCATGTGTCTGTATGTGAAAGCAGGGGGCAGTTAAGATGATAAATGGAGTTTTGTACCCAGGGGTCTTGCAGATGGACACACAGCACACAGGAGCACAGTCCTGGTTGAGGAAGGAAGGTCCAGGAATCCTCAGATCACCAGAAGTACGGCAAGCCAGAATGGGGCAGAAGATTGAATTAGACAGTAGGGGTCAGAGAGGGTGGCCGGGGAGAGCCCCCAGAGCACCCAACCTAAAGGGCTAGTGGAGGAAAACCATGACAGCAGTGGAGGGAAGAATGCTCAAAGGTGGGAGATGTGGGGGCGCCTGAGTGGCTGAGTCAGTTAAGCAGACAACTTCAGCTCAGGTCATGATCTCATGGTTCATGAGTTCGAGCCCCGTGTTGGGCTCTGTGCTGACATCTCAGAGCCTGGAGCCTGCTTCAGATTCTGTGTCTCCATCTCTCTCTGACCCTCCCCTGCTCACACTCTGTCTCTCTCTCTCTCTTTCAAAAATAAAAAACAAACAAACAAACCACAAAGGTGGGCGATCTGGAAAAGGGTTCTGTGTCTCAGGAAGAAATGATCAGTGTGGTCAAATGACCCTGAGAGTAGAACACAAGGAATACAAAATGCGCAATGGACCCGGGCCCCAGTTTTTAGGAAAACGTGAGTGTGTTCTTCGTCCAAGCAGTTAAGGAAGAGAGAAGCTGACAAATAACCACAGGTCGGAAAGTGAATGAGAATTGAGGATGTGCCAGGCCCTAAGGATAAACTGTTCTCTGAAGAAACTTCTGGCCTTGAAGAGAAGAGAGAAGGCCAGAGCTGAAGAGGATGCAGACTGAAGACAAGACCGAGAAATTGCAGAGGCTGCGGGAGGTCCCCAAAGAGGAAGAGGTTACAGGGGAAGGGAAGCTGGCAACACAAGGGCCAGGAGGAGAAAGAAAGGTGACCCACTCATCAGACTGGGGGGCAGGAGAAAGGTCACCTCTTTCACCAGAGACTGGAACAGAGGGGAGACAGATGTCACCAAAGATAAGCTTCCAGCAGACAAAGGTGAACGGATGAAGTAAGGCAATGGATGGGGGGATGTAATTAACCACAAGAAGAAAAACTTTTCCTTCGCACAAGGAATCTGCACGTTTCATTTTTTTTTGAGAGCCAAGGACGTTGCCACATGATGGGTAGGCCCTCTTCGTAAGGCATGATCAACAGGAAAAAAAGCTGGAAGGCAGGCCAGCTGTGTAGGGTTTAAATTCCTATGCTTTCCCAAGCGCTTAGGGAGCACCAGTGACATGCTGGGCACTGGGAATACCAAAAGTGACATCACCTAGGTCCTTGCCCCCAGGGGACTCTGGCCCCAGTGAGGCACAACTGTATAGCTCAACTTGGCCATCCTGACAGAAAAGCTAAGAAAGGCCTTCCTCAGCCAAGAACCAAAGCCACCTATCTTCCACAGTGGTATTTTCATTCTCTCAACTTTGGTTCTAATCTTAACTGCCTCCTCAGAAGAGCTATGAAAGGGGTGCCTGGGTGGCTTAGTCGGTTAAGCGTCCGACTTTCACTTAGGTCATGATCTCGCGGTTTGTGGGTTCGAGCCCCGCGTCGGGCTCTGTGCTGACTGCCAGCTCAGAGCCTGGAGCCTATTTCAGAGTCTGTATCTCCCTCTCTCTCTGACCCTCCCCTGCTCACGCTGTCTCTCTCTCTCTCTCCTAGAAATTAAAAAAACAAAAACAAAAAAACAGAAGAGCTATGAAAGAAAAGCCATCAGCCTATCCAAGTATTTGGCTAGGCTCAGGAGGTCTTGGCTCTGGGAGAAGACTTGAAGTTTGCCTCTGGGTTATTCCCTCGGCCCCACGTGTGGGTGGAGAATGGACTCTTATCCTGGGCATATATGTACGTGGGGCCGGGACTATTACAGAAAGGACTGGGGGTGGGGGGGCGGGGGGGGGTGTCTCCAGTGCTGATATAGCTAACAGAACAGGGTCACCAATGTCAGGAGACCAGGCTTTTACTCTTTTTGACATATAATTAAATACCATTTCCTAAAGCAGCCAGTTAAAAGTGCTCTCTTGCCCAATTGGAAAATACGAAGCCTAAATTACAACTTGAATATAGTTTACCTTAGGTTACCTCAGGGAGTGAAAGGAACGCATTTGTAATTTTAACATTGCCATACAAACCAAAAGCTTTTCTCTGGCAATATTTTTTCATCCCTTGGTCCTAAATAGACACACACACTCGGCGTCTGATCGTGTTACCAAAGGGCTGGAAGTAGTAGTAAGGGTTTATAACAAATTTTGCCCATGGTACCATCATAAGAAACATCCCTTTCTGATCTGCAAATCTGATCTTGAAAGAAAATGATTAAATCTTCTCTGAGGGTTTGAAAATTCCTCCCCCAATTCCCTCACTCTCTTTTGAAAAAATGGACTTGGCGATTTAATCCTCAAATACAGTCTCTGACCGCCGTCCCAGGGGGCTTGTCTGAAACCTGCAAGACTCTCCTCTCCCTTCCTGCAGGACTGGGAGGAAGACGGGAGGTATAGGGGCCAAGGTGAACACAAAAACTGGCTCCTCCCTGTGGAGGAGCCCTGTGGTCCAGGACCGAGATGGCCAGTCAGAACGTGGCAGTGTGTCAGCTTGACAAGTATGCTGGCATTTCTTGGGAGACTAAGCTCTGCTGAACAGGAAAATTAGATTTAATAACAGGGTAAGATAAACGACCTATCCCAGGTAGGCTGAGTACAGTCATAGTTAGAGGCAAGAAGGGAGATAATGTGATTTCTCCCCATTAAGTCCTAGAATCCTAAGTAATTTTAAAACAGTCACTTCTCGGGGCGCCTGGGTGGCTTAGTCAGTTAAGCGTCCGACTTTCGCTTAGGTCATGATCTCACGGTTAGTGGGTTCGAGCCCCGCATCGGGCTCTGTGCTGACTGCCAGCTCAAAGCCTGGAGCCTATTTCAGAGTCTGTGTCTCCCTCTCTCTCTGACCCTCCCCTGCTCATTGCTGTCTCTCTCTCTCTCTCTCTCCTAGAAATAAAAATATTAAAAAACAAAAAACAAAAAAACAGTCACTTCTCCACTTGTTCACCTGCCCAAGGCAAATAATTTTAAGCGGATCAGTGGTTGTCATGGGCTTTCCCGAGGAGGAGGGAAGGGTCAGAATGGACCCATGGAGTAGGAGGGTCAGAATGTCAGTGCCCCAGTAAAATAAGTGCTAGTTTGCAATGCAATCCCTAACCACCTTGCTAACCACCAAAATCTAAGGCAGTAAAGTCAAGTCCCCAAGGTTCTCATCTAATCTATTCTGATTTTAATTAACTGCTCTGTGTGCCAAGGTACTTCTGCAACAGCAGGCTTTACAAAGATGCTACATCTTGGAATTAAGATACTTATGGTGAACCACTGTGTAAGATTTCACAAAAAATCCTTTTTAGAAAACCTAATTACAATGCCCACAATCCTCAAAGAAGTACCTTTCCGACAGGGCAAATCAGAAAGCGGCTACGAGGCAAGCCTTCAACAATGTCTGCAGTCCCCTGAGGGAGGTCTGCCTATGTCACTACCATATTCCTGGAACTGTTAAAAGCAGCTAGGCTGTAAGTGGTTAGGAAAAGGATCCCACGTTATGGATCACTAATACAGAATAGGCTTTGCTTCATCTTGTATATTATCCTTAAAAAGCAATTAAAGTATAATTCCAATGACTTTAAAGGAAATGCTATGAAAGCCTATCAATATGGCTTAGCTATGCCTCTTTGAAGTAACTGATAAGTAATTACATGTTTTGAGAAGTAGAGAAGTAGTCTTTCTCCACTTGAAGAATACTTCTTATCTGCCAGGCACTGAGCTAGGGACTACCTAGTGCTTTATCATGTGATCCTCACAATTCTGGCAAGGCAAATTGGATTATTCATCCCATTCACAGGTGAGAAAACCAAGGCTCAGAGAAGTTAACTTGCTAAAGGTCATAGCTAGAGGGCAGTAAAGCCAGGATGTGAAACTAAATTACACCGTTAAGACCATGCTCTGCAGGCTATAAGAAGTAGTCCTGATTACACAATCCATCCATCAATCAAATAGAAAATCAGTCTGGGGCGCCTGGGTGGCAGTTAAGCATCTGACTCTTGATCTCAGCTCAGAGCATGATCCCGTGGTTCGTGAATTCGAGCCCACATAGGGCTCTGTGCTGATGGTGCAGAGACTGCTTGGGCTTCTCTCTCTGCACCCCCACCCCCTCAAAAATACATAAAACTTCCCAAAAATTGTTCTACAAACACTCGACTCACTTCCTCTACTTCGAATTCACTCTTTAAACCCTCCAGTCTCGCTAAACCACTCCACCTAATCTCTTCTTCTCAAGGTTACCAAGGAACCCCTTTGGCCAGATCCAAGTGACACTTCCCTGTCTTCCTCTTAACCTCCTGGCGGTGCCAGACATAAGTGACCCTTCCCTCCTTGAAACATTCTCCACAATTCTGGGCCCTTGGTTTGCCTCCTCGCTCAAAGCCTACTTCCTGGTCTTTCCCCCTCCCCCTGCTCTTCAATGCTGGGAGCTCCTAGCTGTGTTTGGCACCCTCTCCATCTACACTGTCTCCCAAGGGACGCCCTGTCAGGTGGCTTTGGATACTATTTTTAAGCTGAAGGTTCTTAAATTCCTATCTCCATCTCCCCTGCCCTACCCCCACCCGGCAGTGATCTCAATCTCCATCTCTGATCTATTATGCACACAGCACACTTCCCTCCTTGGACTTTGAATTTGCTGTTTGTTCCTGGAGGAGTCCTGCCTGGACTCTTCTCCCCAGGATATTACACACTTGGCTTCCTCCTGCCATTCACTCCTCAGTTTAAATGTCATTTTCTAATCTCATGCCTAACAGCACGAACTGATATTACTGGCTTACTTGTTAACTGCCTTTCCTAACTAGAATTTTAAAAATACATGAGGGGGAAAAAAAAATACATGAGGGCAGGGATTTTGTGCCCTACTGTAATTCCAGAGTCTAGAAGGACTTCTTGGATGGAAGAATTGCTCCTAACTAGTTTCCCAGCTCCTGTTCTTGCCTCTCTCCAATTCTTTCTCCCCAACACACACACACACAGACACACACACACACAGACACACACACACACACACACACAAGCTCTTGAATGGAGTTCCACTGCATTTTAGAAGGAAAACTCAAGTCCCTGCATGGTTAAAAGACCCTGCATGTGCCACCAGTCCCTGTCCACTTCTCTCATTTGTGTCATGCTACTTTTCGCCCTGCTCACTAAGCTTCAAGCCATGGTGGCCTTAAGGAGGTCAAGCACACTGAGCTCCATCTTGCCTCCAGGTCTCGGCTTGTTCTCCCTACCTAGACTGTTCCTCCTCATCCTTCAGGATGCAACCCGGACACCACCCGTTCAGAGGAGTCCTCCTCAGTCATACTGCCCCTCTCACTGCCCTTTCCGTTTTCTTCCTGGGCACTGTCGTAATCTGCAATTATAAAGGTTTATTTACAGCCGATCTACCCACAGACTGGAAACTCCAAGAGCAGGAACCCCATCTGTCCTAACTTTTTTATCCACATCTAGCACAGTGCCACTTTGCAGCAGGCACCCAAATAATTGGTGGAATGAACAAACAGAGGTCAGAGGAACATTCAAGAATTTTATCAATACAGCCAATGAGGCAAGTACTAGTTATCTCTCCTTAGGGCCCAAAGCATTTTGTCAATATTTATAGTGACATAAAGGGACTATGAAAAAAAAAAGTCCTTTATCAAAAACAAAGGGTAGCTAAGCTTGCACAGGTTCCTTAAGCTTTTTGAGTCTATTTCCTCACGTGTATAAAAGGGAAGTATATGTTGGGAGGTAATTGTAGGGAAGAAAAATAATATTCGGAAAGTGCCTAACCTATAGGAGGTGACCACTGATCAATAAACAACATGCTAAAAGAAAAGAAATTATCATTGAACTTTAAGTTACCATTCTAAAAAGGCAAGAGCCTAGATGTTCAATAGTGACTACTGGCCAGAAAGCCCAATATGTCCCTCACTTTTTCTTTCTGCTGCTCCAAAGCTTGAGCTTCCCACCACCAAAGGGAGTGGGCTGGGTAGGGCTCAGGCACAGATGATCACACCACTCACACTATAAAGAATCAATCCTCATCTTGAGAACTCACCTGAAATTTACAATCATCTCTCAACTTGGAAGTCTGCTTACTTCTAAAGTTTGAAAAGAAACTTGAAATCCCTCACAACTCTTTATTTTAAAACTGAAACTCAAAGTCACAACTTGAATTTTCCAGCACACCTGCCTATGGTAGTCCCCAGCCCCACGGCTGGGGAAGGCTTAAAGGGCTGGCAACAACACGATGAGCATGAAACAGGGCGCCTGTTGGCATCTGTAAGTGAGCAACCCACAAGCGCTGGTCTCATTTGCTGCGCGTGGGACAGCGAAGCATGTTCTCTGTGATATGGACAGTATTTCTGAGATATTTACTTTAGGATAAAGATCTGAACACCTAAGTCACAGAGGAGACAAGTATATTGTGGAACTCTAGAACCCAAGCCCTGAATCAGATCAGCAGCCCTGGTAAAGTGGTGTGTGGGCTAGCCATAAACAAGGGATCCATCACAAGGCTGGAACGCAGCAGAGGAAAACATTTCCAAAGGCTTTAAATCCTAATAGACACTGTCCATTCTCCCGAGCAGTCCTTAGGATGTGGGCAGTGGATAATGCATATTTCCTCGATAGGCATTTCATTTGGGGGCTAAATTTTTAGAAAATACAAGAGTTAAAAAGAAAAACATTCCCGGGGTACCTGGGAAGCTCAAGTCGGTTGAGCATTCCACCTTCAGCTCAGGTCATGATCTCAGGGTTCATGGGTTGGAGCCCCACGTCAGGCTTTGAGCTGAAAGCGAAGAGCCTGCTTCAGATTCTCTCTCTCCCTTTCCCCTGCTCACTCGTGCTCTCTCAAAAAATAAAAAATAAAAATAAAATTCCAACTATATTTTACTTTGGTTTTAGACTCAGTCAGACATGACCTTAAATCCAGCTCTAACAAGGAGTAACGGAATGAGCTTGAGAAAGTGGACTCTCTAACCTTCAGTGAAACAGGAATAAACTTACCTGTACCTCACAGGCTGGACACTGGATAGGTGCTCAGTATAAAGAGAGGGCATACCTTTACAAGCTTTTTAGACTCACATAAAGAGCAAAAGATGGTACTAGACATTCAGTAAATGGTTGGCCTTATAATAAGGCATGGGGCTAACGAGGATTAAATGTTTGCCTCTCTCCAAACCAGCTCACAGAGCCTCCATTCACTCTGAGATGTTAGACTTTAAAGATACTAGGGCTCCTGTGTCCTCCAGTTCCCAAGTTATACTTTATTTTTTTTAATATTTTTATTTATTTATTTTTTAAATGTTTTATTTATTTCTAGGAGAGAGAGAGAGACAGCGTGAGCAGGCGGAGGGTCAGAGAGAGAGGGAGTCACAGACTGAAAGACGCTCCAGACTCTAAGCTGGCAGTCAGCACAGAGCCCGACGCGGGGCTCGAACCCACGAACCGCGAGATCATGACCTAAGCGAAAGTCGGACGCTTAACCGACTAAGCCACCCAGGCGCCCCACCAAGTTATACTTTAATATAAAGGATCAAAGCTTTAGGTGAGAGAGAGAATTTCCTATGCTGTTATTCAGGGGTAGACTGGGGGAAAATAGGAGGTATTCAGATTCAGGGGGTTAGAAATCCCTTCTCAGATGATCCTAGAAAATAGTATTTTTTCAGAAAAAGTAAAAATTACACTACAAAACACCTGAGTTGTTCTGTCAGCATCTGTTGTCTGATTTAATACAACAGTCCTGAAAACATCAGAGTTACAATGTTCTTTTTTTTTTTCTTAATTTTTTAAAATATTTATTTTTGAGAGACAGAGTAAGACACAGTGTGAGCAGAGGAGGGACAGAGACAGAAGGAGATACAGAATCCAAAGCAGGCTCCAGGCTCTAATCAAATGCTCAGCACAGAGCTCGATGCAGGGCTGGAACCCACGAACTGTGAGATCATGACCTGAGCTGAAGTCAGATGCTCAACCAACTGAGTCCTTAGCCGCTCAGGCGCCCCTACAATGTTGTTTTTGTAAATCAAGAGGGTGGGCCCTGAAGGCTGGGTCACACAGCTAGAGGGTGATTAATCTGTGGTCCTATAGAAAGAGGGCCATGCTTTCACCACCCACAACGCCCTCCACATAGCACTAGTAACTCAGAGCCTGTGTGCTGGAGAGCAAGGTAAATGAGTTGACCATAGGAGACAGTGGAAACCACCTATCCGCCAAGCCAACCTTTCAACACCTGAGGATCTTGCAATAGGTATGGCAGACAAAAAGCCATCCCTAAGAATCCAGAGTTTTAATTTATATATCCAGTAGGTCATCTGCATTTCCACCTACTACAACTTCAGGGTACTGATGCTATAAAGGGACCCCCAACTTTCCAAAGACAATGCCCTTAATCAATATTTAAAATGTTTCCATTTCCATCCCTGCCCATCTTGGTTCCAGCTAAGGAGGGGATTTTTCATTCGTCTCAACTACCTAATGCTCTATTACTCTCCTTTTAATAAATGTTTTCTCTGATACCCATTAAATAATAATGAAAGCAAATCCTTAACACTCAGGGCCTCGCCCTCCTTGCTTTTAGCTCCAGCTACCCTGATAAACTGTCGACCCCTCAAATGCCAAGCTTATGTGGGTTTTCAGGGACCTCCCTTAAGCTAGCCCCTCAACCTTGACATCCTCAGCATTTATTTACTCAGGAAAACTTCCTTTGACCCTGTCTGTGCTCTCACAGCATCTTGTACACCTCCAGATAACTTTATTTCATTCACCTGATTTACCTGATTATCTGTTTAGCGCCACTTTCTGCCAAGCCCTCTTCCAGGCGCTGGGGAACTCCAAGAGGAAAAAGACCAGGCAAGGTCCCTTCACCACATGGTGATTACATTCTGAGAGGATGAGCATTCGAGCAGCAATGCATTTAACCAGTGGGCGAACAATTTGTGTAACTTTTTTTCAAGTATTCTTCTCCCACGGTTAGACAATGCAATAGGAAAGAGTCAGCTTTACAGCTTCATTCCCAGCCTTAGTGCCAGGTAAATGTGATCCCCAGATATTTGTTGAAGTCTTACTAATGATAACAACAATAGAGATTTAAGAAAGAAAAAGAGAGAGAGAGAGAAATTCATGCTTGAAGACACTACAATCATGACTGCAGGGTGATGAGCAAATTAAGGGTTTTAAACCCTAATGACCATAGCAGTATGTTAAGGGAAAGGCCTACCTCACACTTGCTGAAGATTAAGTTTTTAAAGTGTCTGCTAAGAATGGTAACAGATGGAGTTTCTAGATGTAACAGACACATGTTAAAACTGCATCAGTTACAATGCATTAGAAAGCCAGAAAACCTCAAGGATGAACAGGATCGGCACGTCCCTCCATCCCCTCCCTGCACTGAAAGGCACAGAAGGCTTCAGTGACCTCTCAGGGGCTTCGGTTCGGAATAAATAGCACTGTGATAAGAACTGCAGAGAATACAAATTAAAGTGAAATCAACACATCGAGAAGGAAAATAACAGAGAAAAGCAAGGCTAGACATCAAAGAGACTCTACCAGATACACCTAGGTCTACGCGAAGCTTTGCCAGTCACTACCAACGTGCCCAACCCAAGCAAGAGCAGGGGACGCAGGGCACGAGGACACAAGAAGCCACAGCAGAGGGTTTTGGAACACAAAGTGTTAAAATGACAGTATGAAAAAGGGGAAAGGAGGCAGGTTTCACTTTCCACTAGTAATACATGAGCTCTTTTCCTGAAGTGATAACTGTTGTAAACAAGTGAAGAACATACACAATAATCCAAGTTATAAATGTTCTTGAAAACTCCCTGGTTTCAACTAGTCTATGACAAATACCTGCTGAGGGGCCTCAGCATCTGCTGCAAAGTTCAGGGAAAAGTAATTCTAACCAATGGATTTGTGCCAAAATCTTACCCTCGGGGTCTGACCAATTAAATGGCTGCTTCTTAGTGTGGTGTTCAGGAGAGATGACAGATTGAACACTACAGCAGAGAAACCTACACATTTAATTTCAGCCCAGACATTTTGCCCCAAAGGGCGAGTCAATCAGGAAAGAAAGCAGTTCAGAGGAGTCTTGAAACAAGCTGAAAACAGAATAAACGGACCTGCAGTTTAATTACCACAGTATCCTTCTTCCATCAAACCTGATGACTAAATTCATCAAGAATAAAGAGAATGATCCCCCTGAACTCCTGTGCAGAAAACAGGATTTGCCAGAGAGGCTTCTCTGGCCCCAAGAAATTGCTCTCAAGAGCTGCTACCACAGTGACTGACTACCGTCACCAGGAGAAGGAGTCACCAGGAGAAGGAAGCCGGGATTCGGTGAGAGGGTTTCTGGCACATCCCATGCCCTGGGGAAAGGCTGCGCTTCAGGGCATGAATCCTGTCTAGGGTCAAAATGACCCTGTCTGCCTTTCCAAAGTGGACCGCACTAAACTTCCTGCGGCCAAAAGTACAGTGGTGTGAACTCAACTGAGGACTTTGTACACCCCCCCTCATGTTATTTAATCCCTTTAAACCTTATTTTTCTCAAAAACAACAGACACCACTACATTAAAAGGATTAAAATAATGCAGTTCAAGCATTCACTGCAGAGCCTAGCACAGAACAGGCACTGAATAAAAGCCAGCTACAAGTAACTTAAAATCTCTTCAAGGTTCTTTAAAGGGACAAAATTTATCTGCTCTATCCCCTATTTTTTTCAAGACCTGCTAATACCTTTCATCAGGCTAGCTTTCAAAAGTCTAGCTTTTACAATGATCCTCCAAGAACTAAATCACCCAGGCCCCTCCCACCAGCTCTTATCTTTATACTCCCTGGAGAACAGACAGAGGTGGTCTGGGGTGCTTTTCCTTCCGTGCAGCCCAGCCAGCTACACTTCTTCCCAAGCCCACCACATTGCCAACAAGTCTGCCAATTTTCCCATGGCTCAGCTAGTCGAGACTCTCCCTCAACTCAATCCTCCTGTCCACCTGATGCAGAGAACTGAGCGCACACACACCTATGGCCCCCACCTGGAGCCCTATAACTAACTGCCTGTGCTGCGATGAAGTCTGATGGGAGTTTGTGATAAACCCAAGATAAATTCAGACTAACCACTCCCTTCCTCCCACAGACCTTTGGCTTGGTTTGATGTGTGATCTCAATCTAGAAATTATGCTGACTTTCTGAAATGTTTTCTGCTCCTGCCAGAATGTGATATGTCCACTATCTGTCCCAAAGAAGCAGAAATGGAGATTTCTAGTTCACCGCATACCACAAAGAAAATCTTCATGTTCTCATCATCTTCTTTCCTTGGAAAGAACCCCTGTCTTTAACATGGTCTTCAGGTTTTATTCTTTGCCTGTATAGCCCACAATGAAGTACAAACTGGCTCATCATATTCACCACTCCTTTCGAGTCAAGAAAAGAGACACCTGTGCTGATATCAGTCTATCATAATGCTGATACTGTAATGCTATTCTCATTGATGCCCAGATGTGCCACTTTACTCATCTGCTCCTGGAATTACAAAATGAAAGGACAGGGGCACTGGGTGGCTCAGTCGGTTGAGCGTCCGACTCTTGGTTTCAGCTCAGGTCATGATCTCACGGTTCATGAGTCTGAGCCCAGCCTGCGGCTCCAAACGGAGCATGCTTGGGGTTCTCTCTCCCTCTCTGCCACTACCCCCTTCCCAACCCCTGACCACACTCACGTGAACGAGTGCACACACACTCTCTCAAAATAAATATATAAACTTAAAAAAAGTGGAAGGATAGTCTGCAATGTGGCAAGGATACGGATTGCACAAAGAAACATTACCTGGACTTTTACCTGCTCCATATTCATTAGTTTATGGTTTGAGACCTTCAGAATGGACCTGTTCTGAAACAGCTCAAGTGGTTATGATAATCCACAAAGATCCCAAGATTACTTCCCGCAGGGAGTTATTCTATAGCCCATTCAGCTCCCTAACTAACTTAATAAAGCAGATTTCAGCAGTGGGAAGCAAGGAGGAATGAGAAGGGGGTTCAGGAAATAGAGGTTCCTATGATTGTTTACCAGGTGAGTGACCTCTCCAAGAAGCAAACTACTTATTTAATCTCTTCTCCAGAAACATGCCTACAGGGATAAAACTGTTCAGCAGTTAGCATTAGATCCAGCCTCCAACACTCAAGGAAATTTTCAATTCAAAGACTAAAAAGGCCCCGGGGTAATTTGTAAACTACCACACTTACGAAGCACTATGAAGCACTCAAAAGGTGTGCTAGAAATCCTGGAATCCAACAAAAAGAACCTATAATTTAAATGGCTGGTGAATTACAGGCTAAGATTTTCTACTATTAAGAAATACATAGCCAAGCACAGCTTGGATCCCTCGTCTACCAAAAGTAACAGATCAGCAGGCAATTCAGTGGTTTCACTTTATGAAACATACGGACGCAATATGGTGTAAGCAAGGAAAACCATCATGCACCAGGAAGAATGGCTTAATCCCTAGAAGAAAGATGTGCACCTGCATAAAGTCAAGGGCAGTTAAGGACTAGCTGCCTTAGCACCTTTTCAAACCAGAAACAGAGACATCTTTGGTCAAGCTCAAATACTAGAAGTCTTGACTTTTGAAGCACACCAAGTTTCAAAACATAGATACACAAAGTTACAGTAAAGACAAGCACATCCTGTTTGCATCTGACTTCCTGTTCTGGGCAGTCTGATCTATTTACACTGCTACTGCCTAGCCACAAAATAGGTAACCTTTCATATCTGCCAACAAATGGTTCACTGAACAGCAGTTCACTGACAATAAAATACATTATTCTACGAGTCGGGTTAACAAAGATTCACCTAAAGAGCACCAAAGACCAATCATGAGCTCCTGAATCACTTTCAGTCTCTCCTACACTTCCTACTGACGCCTGACATAAATAATAAAAACTGAAAACAAATACACGCTGAGATAAGAAAATCATGTCTGAGGGGCGCCTGGGTGGCTGTCGGTTGAGCCTCCGACTTTGGCTCAGGTCATGGTCTTGCGGTTCGTGGGTTCGGGCCCCACATCGGGCTCTGTGCTGACAGCCGGCTCAGAGCTTGGAGCCTGCTTCAGATTCTGTCTCTCCCTCTCTCTCTGACCCTCCCCAGCTCACGCTATCCCCCATTCGCTCACGCGTGCTCTCTTTCTCTCTCTCAGAAATAAATTTAAAAAAAAAAAAAAGAAAGAAAATCATGCCTGAAACAAAAAGTGGACTATGAAGGCTGGGTGAGATGAGCAAGGAAGATTGGAAATGTTTTTATTATTAAGCGCGGGTCACTTTTCAAAGGCAGAAGGAACAAGTTTCTGTCGGCCAGAATCCCCACTGAGCAGATCACTAGAAGGGAACCACCGGAGTGATCCCACAGTCAAAGATCTCTTCTGGTGAACACTGCCCCCAACCCAACCTGCTATCAGTCTGGGCCTACTTGGCAGCAAAAGCCTTCTGGTTTTACAGACCTGAAGCCTCCAAGTGAAGCAAAATTTTCACCACCTTCAAAGCCACATTCAGTGTTGGGAATAAACGCTGGGCCGACAAATACCCCAGTTTATATGGACCATCAGTTAGCCTCCTAGGGTCTGTTTTCTCATCTGGAAAATAGGAAGATCGAATGACACAAATCTCTTAATGTTTCTTCCAGCTGTAGAAAAAATTCCAGGATTCAACCCTAAGAGTTAGAGGAAGCTTCTGTGGCTTCCAGTGTTATTTCTTTGGTCAAAAAATATGCCTCTAACACCCCACAATCCACACTGTGAATACATGCCTTGATCTACACTCAAGCACCCAAGGATTCTTTTCCCTTTCTCTTGAAATGTGGATCAGAAAGTTTCCCATTTGCAAACTAAATTACAAACCTTAAGAATTGTTCTCTTTACACGTGGTCTTTTTTATTAAGATCTTCATGTAGTCACCACTTGTTTCTCATGCTAGTCATATGATTCCTGGACAGAATAAAGCCACAAAAGGATGGAGAAAATCTGACCAGCAGCTTGTGGCACTCCCACACAGTGACTGCTAATGGGGAAAGAATGAAGCAAAATCTGGGTAAGAAAAGGGAGTGGTGAAGACAAATTCGGTGAGTCAGTACAAAGGAAAACACAGCAAGTTTAACAGGAAAGAAAAAGAAATGAGAAAGAAGAAGAAAACCAAAGGTGGGGGGAATCCAAATCAATGAGCAGAAACTTCAATCTTAAATTCTGTTTCTCCATTTATCTATTCTATAGATACTGAATGCCTACTACGTGCAGGGAGCTGAATTAGACACTAGAGGAGATACAAAGGTCACCCAGATAAATCTGTTCAACAAGGTCATGGTCTAGTAGGAGAGATAAAGGCACGTACACAACTATTAAAATATATGGCAGAAAGTGTACTGTGCCATAAAGAAAACATAAAAGAGAATTCTCTACTATGAGACCCCGAGGAAGAAGTGATTACTCCCAGTGAGGGATCAGACAAAGAGGCTTCACAGGAAGAATGACATTCTAAGTCCAAAGCACAACAGAAACAAGGACACCCAAGTAGGAAATCAAGGACATGTAAGTACAGTGAATAACTGGATTTAATGTGAGCTGTAAGTGGGCATGAAGAGAAGGATGGTAATAATAACAGTTAGCAATCCACAGAGCCACGGCTATATTGGATAGCTGGATTGGAGCCAGACAAGTATTCCAAAGTCAGACTCAGAATTTGAGTTTAAATCCATTGGAGAAGGAAGGGAAAGGAGGGAGGGTGACAAGTTAGGAGCTTGGAGGAATCTCATAACCATAAAATTAAGATAATAAAATTAACGCATAATCAATGTGTACAGATATTTTAAAGTATCTCCAAAGAGATACAATGTCTCCCAAACTAAAAGACAAGAGGACAAAAGGGCTTGGGTGATAGTATAAATATATTTAAATAAAGAATGTGACCACAGGGCTCTTGACCTTGGGGTTGTAAATTCAAGCCGCACATTGAGGGTAGAGATTACTTAAAAATAAAATCTTAAAAAAAAGAAAAAGAGGGGCGCCTGGGTGGCTTAGTCGGTTAAGCGTCCGACTTTCGCTTGGGTCATGATCTCGCGGTTCGTGGGTTCGAGCCCCGCGTCGGGCTCTGTGCTGACTGCCAGCTCGGAGCCTGGAGCCTGTTTCAGTCTGTGACTCCCTCTCTCTCTGACCCTCCCCTGCTCACACTGTCTCTCTCTCTCTCTCCTAGAAATAAATAAAAATATTAAAAAAAAAAAAAAAAAAAGAAAAAGAACATAACCATAATCAAAATGTGGTCAACAAACTTAGAAAAACCTAGAAAAAATGGAGGGGGCCATTGTGTGTCCAGAATCACCCAAGGCAAAGAAATACTTCAACTAGGTGACACACCATCTTCTCTCCTGTGGGGCAAGGTTTGTTCATGATGCTTAAATGAGAACTGCGTATAGTAGCAGTTAGGGGTAGGGGCTCTTAGAATTGGAGGGACTGGGTTCCAATCTCAGTTCATCCTCTTACGGCTAAGACAAAACTTTGGTTTCTTCACTTATAAATTGAGGATTATTGGCCCACTGGGAGAATTAAATGTCCTACTGTACGCAAAAGCACTCAGTACAATACTCAGCACAGTAGGCAATCAATAATCCTTTTTTTTTTTTAGTTTATTTACTACCCATTTTGATGGGAGGAAGGTGGGCAGAGAGAGGGGAAAGAGAGAATCGCAAACAGGCCACAAGCTGTCAGTGCAGAGCCAGACATAAGGCTTGATCTCACAAACCTTGAGATCACAACCTGAGCTGAAATCAAGAGTCAGATGATTAACCAAATGAGCCACCCTGGCGCCCCAGGCAATCAATAATCTTAGCTTTTTTTCCCTAACTTCCCCCACAAACTATTCTATCATATTATTCCAAGCTCATCAAGCAAGCTTGATATTATTAAATTTCATTTCTCAGATCTATTGATACAGAAAAGCAATACCCTCGCAAAATCCAGAATCCTGTCAATAAGAAAGGACTCATTCACTCTAAAATAGTAAGTTGTTATTCCATTCTGATCACAGTCACTGAAGTCTAAATACAGTGCTGTCCCCAAAAGACTGATCATTTCCAAGTACAAAACAAGACAAATGTGACCTGCGAACCAGATCTAAAACGTAGTGACCAACAACCCTGGCAGTCTTCCTGAGAAAATAGATGACACCCACCAGGCCGGCCCTACCCAGTGTCACCCTCGATCTACAACAAGCCAATCTGTATAATACTTTCCCATACTTCTTCACCCTCCACCTCCATACCCTTTAATCATGCAGCACAATGAAGCACTGTATCTCTCTCTCTCTGACCTTCTGGAGGTCAAAGATCCCATCTTACCATCTTTGCATTCTTTTCTCCATATCCCAATATACCTTGCATCAAACAGAACCACAACATTTATTATAAAAATGAATTTCAAACACAACTTTCTTTGACAACACAATCCATTGCAATCACCAGTCCTACACCCTGAGGCAGGATTTATTGAACTCTTGATTTACTGAACTCTTTTTCTACGGTTTTCTTCCCTTCTAACTTCCCAACCTCTCTACACCTGAGCTATCAAGTATTACAGAAACGTCAGAAGACTTTATTTACTGGGTGCCCCACAAATTCATACAACTGGGACCAAGCCATCACTGGGCTCAGAAATCTTTTATTCATCGCTAGTTGATGTCTCCATAGCAACTTGCCAAAGAGCAGTGATGGGCAGGGTTTGGGATGGGGGCCTGGAGTTAGACAGAACTCATAGTCTTCCTCTGTGACCTCAGTCAAGGTGCTTAACTTTCCCTATCTTCACATCCACTTCTGTAAAATGGAATGGCTAAATGAGGTAATTAATGCAAGCCCTTAACAACACAAAATGCTCAAAAGGTGGGAACTATTACTGTTTTCTACTTTGTCTATGCCCAACCAATCCCTCTCCCCTCTTCCGCTCCTTGGTCGAAAAACCAGCAACCGCCTCCTCTGCTTTATGGAAGCAATTCAACAGGGTCCCGACGATTTACTTTGAGGCAGTGGTGGTACCTCAGGGAAAAACACAGTAATCAGGTGTGCTGCTGGTGCCCTACCCTAGATATGGGACCACGGGCTAACCAGTTTACCTTTGCCTCAGATTCCTCAACTGCAAAATGTGGACTTTATTTTTTTTATTTTTTTTAATGTTTATTTATTTTTGAGACAGAGAATGCAAGGGGGTTGGGGCAGAGAGAGAGGGAGACACAGAATCCAAGGCAGGCTCTGAGCTGTCAGCGCAAAGCCTGACTGGAGCTCAAACCCACAAAACATGAGATCAAGAGCCGAAGTCAGATACTCAACCAAGTGAGCCACTCAGTCATCCCCCAAAATGTGTATTTTAATATATGAGAATTCAATATGAAAGAGCATCAAGCAGATGAGGGGAGGAGAAAAATAAGTAAGGTAATAAGGCTTTCAAGAAAAACAGACCTGGCTTCAAATTCCAGTTCTACCGCTTAACTAGCTGTGTGACCTCGGGCAAGTTAGTCTCCGGTCCTCGGTTTCTTGTCCGTAAAATGGGGAAATAGCATCACAGGGTTTTGAACAGGTTTAAAACAATGTACAAACTACTTGGCATGCTGATCCCGCCCCACACCCCCCCACCACCTTTCTGCCTCTATTCTTTCCATCTCAAAAACTCCCCTTTATTCAGCAGACCAGGAGAGCACCATTTCTGACCACTAGTTAAAAAAAAATTAGCACATCTCAATTATATCTATATGTAATATAGGTGCCCCTACTGTGTTCTTTATAAAACGTAATACTAAGAAGAAATTTCAAAGAGTAAGATAAAAATACTTTTTAAAACTTGGTTCTGGGACACCTGGGTGGCTCAGTAGGTTGTGTCCAACTTGGCTTACGTCATGATCTCACAGTTCTTGGGTTCAAGCCTGGTGTTGGGCTCTGTGCTGACAGCTCAGAGCCTGGAGCCTGCTTTGGATTCTGTGTGTGTCTCTCTCTCTTTGCTCCTCCTCCACTCACACTCTGCTTCTCTCTCAAAAATAAACAAACATTTAAAAAAAAAATTAAAAAACAAAACAAAATCTTAATTCTGATGTTTCCTTCCCATACCCCAAAGGAAGTTCTTATATACCTTAGAATCTGGAAATTCATTTTGGAGATCACTATGCTATTAGGCAAACTGTTTAAAAACAGAGATACATAGAATAGACTTGGTATAGTTCCTAGCACAGGTACTGGCATAGAGTAGATGCTCAGTAAACATTGGTCCATTACAGTTTTTACAAATCTGCCTCCACACACATGCTACTCTGTGCAAGTTTGCACAAGTGAGCTCTCCGCTTAGTCTCCCTTTCTCTTTGATTCCCCACTTCCTCAACAAAGAGTGAGGCAGTCTGCTTCACCTCCAGGTCACACACTCGCTTGTTAGCTCCACTATCACTTTACCGCAAAGCCCTTTCTCCAAGGTCACCAAAGATCTTCTGATGGCTGAATGAATGACTCTTTCCTAAGCCCTCCGTCTTCCTGACCTCCCTGCAGCACCATATACCAATGACCTACCCATGTTCTTCCTTCTGGCTCCTTCTTCCCCTTCAGTTTCCACTGAAAGTGCAGTAGCTGGACTTCTCTTTGACTTCTAAGACCAATCTTTCTCCCTTTCTGTCCTCGCTCCTCCTTTTTGCCCCCTAAGTATCCCCTAGGGCTCTGAACCTACCACTCAGCTTTTCCTTCTCTAGTGAATTCTACCAGGTCTTTTAAAACCTATCCTGAAAATATCCCATTCTCACTATATACATTGCCATATCCTGCCCTATGTACCATTATCTTTCTCAAGAACTAGGGCAAACACCTCCTGACCAGTCCCCTCTTTGCCACTCTCTTTGCTCCAGTACTCAGGATCACCTTTCATTAAAAACAAAAAGCAGGGGCGCCTGGGTGGCTTAGTCGGTTAAGCATCCGACTTTCGCTTAGGTCATGATCTCACGGTTCGTGGGTTCGGGCCCCGCGTCGGGCTCTGTGCTGACTGCCAGCTCGGAGCCTGGAGCCTATTTCCGAGTCTGTATCTCCCTCTCTCTCTGACCCTCCCTTGCTCACGCAGTCTCTCTCTCTCCTAGAAATAAATAAAAATATTTAAAAACAAAAAAACAAAAAACAAAAAAAAACAAAAAGCATACTGCTACTCTCCTGCTTGAAAACCTTCAGTGATTTTCTCACCATGCTTTTTTTTGACTCCCAGAGAGCCCACAAAGGCCTGTATGATGTGGGCCCTGCCTTCCTCTCCTACTCTGCTTCGCCCGCCACCGCTGCTCCACTCACCCATTCACCTCACTCTAATCCCCTGGTGATCCTCCTTTCAGGTCCTCAAATAGAAAAGGACAATTTATTGCTCCCCAAGGTCTGCCCACTTGTGGTTCCTTTTCTGCCTGGAAACATTCTCTGTAGCTCTCTTCACCAAGCTGGCTCCTCTTCAGCAAGACTTGAGCTCACCTGCCCTGTAATGCAGTTGTCTGGCACTTCGGTGAGTCTGTGCTGGATGAATGGATTCCACAGACTTTAGTCAGATAACTCCCAAATCTAAATATCTGGAATCAGTCTCACCCTTAAGTGTCGACAACTGATTTCTAAATGCTTGCTAGATATCTATACCTCAAATTTAGCACAGCAAGTACACTCAAACCAAACCCTTCATCTCTTCCCAAACCTGTTCCTCCCATCGTCTAGAATTACATGAGCAATTTAATCTACACCTCCACTTTGGAACCATGAATTTCCCAGTCATCTGCTCCACCTGTCCACAATTCTAATCACCCTTTAAAACTGAATTCAAATATCACTTCATTCATGCATGCATGCATTCAATCAACCACTTATTCATTCAGCAAATACTTGCTGAGTGCCTTTTATGAGGCAGGTACTATGTTAGATACTGGAAAGCAAAGCAGACATATTTTTGTCTACTGGATATCAAATAATCACACAAATACTACAAACTGTAAAAACTATAAACAGAAAAATGTTACAAAGCAAAAAGGTGCTAGAAACTATGAGAAAAAACACGTGAGGTTTCAGAAAACATTCCTTTAATGATAGGCTGACTGAATGAGATATAATTTAGCCTAGGCAGACTAGGCTACCCTATGAGGGTACAGCATGACAGGCAGAGGGTTCAATCAGGTCTTGGAAGCAAGAGGAGACCAGAAGGCCTATCTTAGGCACCGACCATTCTGCCTTCTATGTTATACCCATCTGGATCGGTCTGTTCCCGTCCTCAAACCCCATCCTCATTTTACAGTTATCTGAAAGAAAGGACATAGACTGTCTCATATGTGCCAACACCCTCCAGGAGATACTGATTAACATGCCCAGGCCTAGGCCTTAAGAGGAGCAGGATATTGATGAATGAATGATGAGAGACCAAGAGAGTATCAAACCTCATTGAAGAGAACCAAGCTGTCTCAGCCAACAGCTAGCAGAGAGGCCCACAGATGTGAGTGAACCCATGCTGGATCCCCCAGTCGAATCAAATCACATGGAGCAAAGCAGTATGTCCTCCTTCCCTGAATTATAACTCACAGATGCATGAGCATAAAATGGTTGCCATTTGAAGCCACGAAAAGTTTTAGGGTGATTTGCTACATGGTATTAGAAAACTGAAATAGTCAGAAATTCAACACTCTCTTTTATCAATCATTCAAATGTTTCCCAACTTTGATGATCAAGAAACTCTTCCTCATATTCATTACAATTACTCCTCCTTCCACTTAAGACCATTTCTTCTTAAATCTTTGAAGTACAGGAAGAACAATTAATTAAAATCCCCCTGGCAAAAACTATTCTTATACTTTAAGATGGTAATCAAGCCATCCCTTAGCTTTTCCTTATGTAGGCTAAAGTCATTCCTATTTTTAAAACTTACAATTATAGAACTTGTTTTAAACTTTTTAATCATTTTTATCCTCTCAAATATTGGGGCAATGCAGGCAGGGGGAAAATGATGACAAAATTGGATGTCACATGCCAGTATCTAACAGAGATTATTTCCTTGCCCTTATGGTTCATCTTGCCCTTGGTTCATCTTATTGGTTCAGTCAAATTCCACACAGTCCCAAACATGGCATGTTAGCACCACAAAAGTTACCACCCTACAAATGCAATCATCTGATGAAATTATTATGAAACTTACTCCACCTTGTACTGACTCCCTTCACTCATCAACCTGGTTTGACACTCCATTATTGAAATAGATTTTAACAAATTCTAGATATATGAAGCGCAACAGAAAAGCTTGAGGTTGGAGTGAGCACACCATTAATTTCAGTCAAGGTCTCTAACCACAGTCAAGATCTTTTTGTAGGTCAGGCAGGCTCTGGGTACCTCCTTCTACCTCAATGGTAAAAGGGTCTTATAAAAGGCAAGATCTTTAGCACTTGCCTATTAAGCAAACTTTTCTGTAGAACCCAACAGGGTATATTTAACTACAAAGAGACAAACCAGTTGCTTAATGCAATGTAAAAACACGTTTTCTCTCTGAAGTCTCACATGAATGTAGGCTTCAATCTCAAAAGTAGCTTTATAATCACCAGTAAAATAGGGATAATAAACCCTACTCAAAACAGAGTATTGTAGGTGTCAAATAAAATGATACAAGGGAAATAATTTTGTAAAGTACTATAAAAATGTTAGGTGATATTGTGGAACTAAGTTTCAGCAAGCCCAATAAATCTTCAAATCAACTTTGAATGGCTACCTGATGGTTTCAGGTGACATGTATGGAATAGGCACCATGGGTTCAAGTTCATCAAATAAGAACTAAAAACATGCCACCTAATAAGAAAGCCTATGAATTTTCTAATCCTGCCAAGACTAACTAATAAAGATGTTTGGACTAGTGGTTTGACCCTGGGAACCCACTTCAAACACTGATGGCGTCAGGCTCTAGGCCAGGGAACAGGTTCAGTCAAGGAATTCAACAGTTTACTGGAAGAAACCAACAGTGCTGTGGAAGTCCAAATAAGGAGAAATAACTCTACTTAAGGAAGGCAGGGAAGGTTTCACACATGAAGTAAGTCTCCAGGGGAGGAGTACTTTGCTAGTCAGGGGGAGGTCACTAGGAAAACACACAGAGTCCTAGAAGAATGTGCAATAACCAGAGCCTGGGAAAATGAGAGAAGTTGGGAAGGGGTTGGACTGGAGAAAAATGGGGGCAGGAAGGAGATGAGACAGGTAATAGTAACAGGTAGGATAGGGT
Source organism: Hyaena hyaena (assembly GCF_003009895.1). Taxonomy (NCBI): domain Eukaryota; kingdom Metazoa; phylum Chordata; class Mammalia; order Carnivora; family Hyaenidae; genus Hyaena; species Hyaena hyaena. Next base: position 679,171 of record NW_024081533.1, read on the forward strand.
CAAACTGTGAAGGACTTCACCTATCAAGCTAAGTTGGAAACAGGGAACCAATGACACTCTGAAAATCTGAGAATGAAAAGATTTGATTTGCGCTTTTAGGATGATAACTTTGGCAACGATGTGGAGGCGACAGGAGCAGAGAAAGACCCATGGTGGTGGAGTGGCAAAAGCCCAGTCAAAATTTGGTGGGGGGGGAGGGCTGGCACCTGGCTGGCTCTGTCGGTAGAGCATGAGACTCTTGATCTTGGGGTTGTGAGTTTGAGCCCCACAATGGAGGTAGAGATTACTTTTTAAACAAAAAATAAAAGTCTTAAACAAAAAAGATTTGATAAGGGTCTCAATCACAAGTTATAAACTCAAATTCCTGGAGGCAAAGCAGGTAAAATGTGACATCTTTAGTATTTAACATCTAGGAGAATGGTTACCTATAATCTTTTTTAAATTCTTTTTTTAATGTTTATTCTTGAGAGAGAGACTGAACATGAGCAGGGGAGGGGCAGAGAGAGATGGGGAGAATCTGAAGCAGGCTCCAAGCTCTGAACTGTCAGTGCAGAGCCCAATGTGGGGCTCAGACTCATGAACTGTGAGATCATGACCTGAGCTGAAGTCGGACACATAACTGACAGCCAACCAGGCACCCAGTTACCTGTAATTCTTGAAGAGTACAGGCCCTGCCTAAAAGTATTTACACACAAAATTTTAAGCCATTGGGCTGATTAAACAAAATGTCTAGTTTCTGACCTCTGGCATAGTAACGCAATACAGTGGGAATGAAGAAAAGCCATACATCAATTTAATATAATCAAAAGGATTTAGCAACCATGGATTTAGCATATTTAGATGATGAGAGGCCTAAAAAGAATGAATAGGAAGATTTGGTAGACATAATTAACAGAGTTCAAACCTACAGCAATACAAGTAGATAACTGATACTAGGTAGTAGAGATAACATACGTAACAATTTAAGATGCCTTTCAAACACTGGTAGGTTTAGGGGCACCTGGGTGGCTTAGTTGGTTAAGCATCCAACTTTCGCTTAGGTCATGATCTCGCAGTTCATGGGTTCGAGCTCCACGTTGGGCTCTGTGCTGACTGCCAGCTCAGAGCCTGGAGCCTATTTCAGAGTCTGCGTCTCCCTCTCTCTCTGACCCTCCCCTGCTCACCCAGTCTCTCTCTCTCTCTCTCTCTCCTAGAAATAAATAAAAAACATTAAAAAAAAAAAAAAACACTGGTAGGTTTGTCAAATTGGACAGAGTTTATCAAACTGGAAATAAGGATCTGAAGCTTGGGACAGACAGCTGGGTTGGGTAAGACACACTGAGGATAGCTGAATTTATGGCTATATTTGAGATCCTTAGAGTAAAGGTGTGGGGAAGAATAGAAAGATACCCAAGATGAAGCCTTGGAGCATCTCAACATTTATGGGATAGTCCAAAGAGAATGCAAAGAAATAACAGAAGGACACTCTGGAAACTCAGAAGAGACAAGGCAGCCCCAAAGCCAAATGAAGAGAGTTGGGGGAGAGGGCACATGCCAAGCAGAGATTAAGTAAAGTGGAGGCTGAAGCCACAACACGGGGTTTGGTAATCTGGGGTTTACTTGGATTCTTCGGGAAAACATAAGCAAGGTAATGTGGGTAGAAGTTAAAATAACAAAGGGTTTGGTAAGAGGATCAGAGTTGAGGAAGTACAGTATAGGTTCTTCCTCATTCTACCCTCACTGAGAACCATGTGCCAAGTAATGTGGATATAAGTCTAACAATACAGATGTTGATTCTTGATATATCTTAGGCTCAGACTAAATTCCATGTTATCCTGAGTCTGAGTACCAGTCTTGGTGAATATGAAGAGATTTTGTGGAAGTGACTTCCAGGTTGAAGCCAGTAGCTAGGTTAAGTTGAGGCAGGGTGTTTTAGAGATGGCTGGCTTGTGTAAAGGCCTTAAAGGGCTGAGGTAAAAGAGAATATGGGCCACTTAGGGGTAACTGTAAGGAGGAGAAGCAAACTTTGAGAGGGGCAACTGCCTAGCAGTGAGGCTGAAGACCTAAAACGGTTAGAAGTGAAGAGGAGAAGGGAGAGAGAGTAGTAGTCTTGAACATAATTAGGGATGAGGGGAGGTGCTTTATAGTACCTCAGAAATATGGAAACTCACTAATAAGACAGTGTTCCCTGTAATTCAATATTCCCAATGATTAGGTAGATAATAAAATACATTTGCTTTTCTCTTTTCCAGTTTAGTTTTGACTAAACTGCTTCTCACAAAACACAGGACAGAAACTACAAGACCAAAAGACAGATAAAGCTGTAAACCTGACGCGTCTGACTTCTCTAAAGTTTCCCTAATGGATCATCTAATTAGGTCTAAAAGCACATCCAGATCCCAAATGAAGTGAAACTTCTCCCTTCAGACCCCCTCCAAAGGGCTGAAGGACTGACTTTAAGACACCCAATTGCAAAGGCATTAACGAACTTCTGAGACAAAGGATTTGCCCAGTTCGTCCTGCAGCTCATTCCGTCTAATGAAAATGAAACTAAGAGAAAACAGTCCGGGGTTACCTGATTTTGCCTGTTTCAAAACATTACCACAGCAGAGAGTAAGCTGCCTCCAGTTCCTGCCGCTGAGGTCCTTGGAGCCATTTCAGATGAGCTCATCTCAGGAACCAACAGCAGCAGCTTTCAGGCAGAGTGAATGGTGCCGCCTGGGGATGTATCTTTTTTGTAAGCGAGATTGCAACAGAGCAGGCGGTTTACCCAGGGCAGTGCTGACTCACGCTAGGCAAAACTCCTCTTTCCCAAACAGCTCAGCCTGAGCCAACCACAATCAAGTGCAACCTAAAAAAGAAGGGGCGCCCCACTGTTTCTTTGTTTGTTTGTTTTAAATCGAGTGCAGATTACTAGGAGCAAGTTCCTCATTGTCCTCCTGCTGGTTGCTCAGCTGCCTCTGGAGCCCTTACCTGGAAGGCTCCAGTGGTCACTTTCTGAAATTTCATTTGAGAATAGCCTGGGGCTCAGGGAAGCAAGATTACAGAAGGTAGCAGGTTCACAGCCTTGAAGATTTCCCCAGAGAGGCTGATAAAGAAGTTACTTTGCATTTACAAATTAGAACATCTGGGTCAGAGGACTCAGGAACTTGCCCAGTCATCCCTAGCTGGTCAAATCATCAGAGTGAATTTTTGTCAGCTTTGACCAGGCTCACTGTTCTTCTCCCCCACCCCCCACTAGTCCTTCTATGGCCTATTTCCTTAGACAACTCAAAAATCTCGAATTAAGAGAGAAATAACTGAAGGCTTTTTTGTTTAACCAGCTGCCACACACAGCTACATTATCTACCATCACACCTACCAGATGCTTAAGGAACACAGGAATCTATGGAAACTGTATTACCACTTGCATTTAAAAGAAAAACTCCTAAATCTAGGTCGATTCTCATTTATTGGCCAACTTATTAAAAAATCAATTCTCGAATGACTGGTTCATCAACAGCTATTAATTATTATTGAATTTACCCTGACCAGCTAGAATGGGCTTTGGTGCTATACCAAGAAAACAAAAGGTTAAGCCCTTGCTTTCTGTGTTTTCTCATTTGATAAGAAAGAAACTAGATTTTGTATCAGATCCTTCTGTTCCCAGCTCAAAATTTGCCATAGTCATCAGCTCTTCCTTAGCATTGGCATTCAAGGCTCCTATACCTAGCCTTGTCCATCTTTCAAGGTAGATCCCACATGGTATGAACTCTAGATATAGTTACCAATCCAGCCTGTCATGCAGTCAATACTATTAGGTTAATTAAATTGTACGTGCAGACCGTCAGATTTGGGGTTTAAACCCCAAACTATGCTACTTAATTCTATTCCTTTTCAAGGGCCTAGTTAAAAAAAAAAAGTTATTTATCCAACTTGCTTAATTCCCCTTAATTACATTATTCCAGTAGGACAGCCACACTGAGCTTTTATAAAATGTTCTCTCTTTTATTTCCTCCCTTTCAGTGTTTTCCTTTTCAGAAAATAGAAAGAAGTTTTCCTACAGTATGTGTTAATTAGTTCTTTTCAAATGATAAAAGTGTTTCACAGCAGCTGACAACCATTATCTCTTGGACCACATTTTAAAACATATTCCTGTAGATGATGATAACAATATTCTGGTATAGAGCAACTCTCAAAGTTCGTACAGTAATGGACAAATATGAAACAGTATTGTTAGAAGCTTCTGGTTCATTCTATATTAGTAACTTTAAAAACGGAAGAGAAAATTTAGATGGTACTATACCCAGGAAGTAAATGTAAATTATATAAACAGCAACGGGGGGGGGTGGGGATAGGGGGGTGAGGGGCAGAAGCAGGAGAATCTCATTCTCCTAAAATAAACACCATTAGCAGGTGAGAATAACTATGGCAGATTATCATTTCCTGGTTTGGGGTTCTGTACAGTTCCAATCAGTTTCCCCAAAATATAACCATACATACCCATCCCAGTTCCTTTTAGACTGGAAAGGCTGAGGATTACAGAGTTAGGGCTTTCCAAATATGCTAAATCTGAACAAATGGCTTCAGACACTTGAAGTTTTATGAAGTTATACGAAAACTAGGAGTATGTGAGTTTATATGAGAAATAAGAAAAATAATTGTGGCTTTGTACTTATTAAATTCTCTCAATCCACTGTCTTAAAACTCAGACAAGTCATTCATCACCTAAAGATTTAGTGTATGTGTGTATGAAATTTGCACACACTCACTGTTTTTCTTGAACAGGAATATGAAATGCCATTTATAGGCCACATTTGTTTGTTTGTTTTCTGCAAGAGATTATCACATTATAAAACAGTAAGCAGGTGTCAAAGAAAAAAAAAATTCACCTCTCTAGATTCTGTCATCTTCCAAATCCATAGAGAATTACCAAATACATACAAAAAGATACGGGAGGATACAACATCAGGGAGGGAACTGCAATGGGAGCTCAAGGAGGTATTTTTAGTTTCATGAGAACCGGAATGTTTTTGTTTTAACAAGGAACACATATTCAAATATTGGTAATTTAAAACTGGGTTAAATGTTTTACCATTTACTAATCTCTTCCCTTTCTCACTTTTTCATCTTACGATCTCCCTTTTACCTACTTCCCCCTCTCCAATACATTTATTCTTTTCAACAAAATTAATCTTATTTATGTCCATATCCTTTCTCTTATGGAGAAGAGGTTGAATTGATAAACCCAAGTGTCCAGAAACCAGTGGCTGCCTCACCTTCTTGAGAATTAGGGTGACTGCCAAATTCTTATCTTTGGAGTTCTAGGATTTTCTAATCTTTTTTCTTTTTTTTTTTTAAACTAGAGTACCTCCTCTTCAAAAAAGACAAATGAGCGTCAACCAAGCATCTATCATCTCATAAATCACAGAAATTAAACATGAAAAATGAGTAAATTTTAGGATACTCAAGAATCCATTCTAGGTACTTATGAATCCACAGGGGTGCCTACTGAAAATAATTCTTTCCCATCCACTCCCTCAGACATTCTGGATTAGCACAGGTGGAGAGGCCCCAGAATCAGAATTTTCTTTTTTTTTTTTTAATGTTTTATTTATTTCTAGGAGAGAGAGAGACAGCGTGAGCAGGGGAGGGTCAGAGAGAGAGGGAGTCACAGACTGAAACAGGCTCCAGGCTCTGAGCTGGCAGTCAGCACAGAGCCCGACGCGGGGCTCGAACCTACGAACCGCGAGATCATGACCTAAGCGAAAGTCGGACGCTTAACCGACTAAGCCACCCAGGCGCCCCCAGGATCAGAATTTTCAATAAGCATCTCCCACACCCACTTGATTCTGATGCAGATGTGCCTCAGATATTTTGAGAGACCAGTCATATAACTATGTTCCCTGAGCACTGCTCACAATAAAAAGTTTCGTTTCAAAGACCACCAAAATGAGCCACAGTCTCTGTGAGTATGCCACAGACATGAGTCCCCCGACCCACAAGAATGGCCAAGAGGATAACAACTGAACTGTATTTATTTTGTCAAGTGGACCATTATTTTCTTCAAACCTCCAGAGACAATTATCCTAACTACTCTTAAGGATTCTGTCACCCACAGTTGTTATACTGAGACACTTTCACACCTGGGATGCAGTACAAGGGGCTTAATGGAATTTTTACGGCTGTAAAGATTAAAGTTCACTTGACTCAACAGGATAGTCAAATAAAACAAAGGATAAAACCTCCCAAAAGGCACAGGTTGAAAGTAGAGCCTCTTGACTTCCTGATGAGGCAGTTTTGCCCAGAAATTCAAACCATGGGATGCTATCTAGCTCATATGTCTTGAGAGTACCCAAATGCCAACTTATCACCACAGCATCAGCCAATGCAGGCTGAAGCACAAACCTCCTGTATAAAATGGCCTCTCCTGGGAAACAGAAACTGTCGCCATGCCGGGGATCATTCCATCTCGGGGCCAGAAGGACCAAGCAGTCTAACGAGCCACTTTCACGTTCAGGTGTAGGAACCTGCTTCACAGCACTTTGCTGCAAAACAACCTCCCAGCCCCCTCCAAGCTGTGTGAGGGCACGTGATGGGAGTCTGTCCCTGCTGGTAGTGACCAGAATCTGTTCTATAATGTAATTGTGGGCATCTGATTATCCACTGTGGTGTAATAGTTCAGAAAGGTATCCAATATCAAGGGTACAGCAACTGCCTACCTCGGCACAGTGAAATACTAGATCCCTAAATGTCAGGGAATTGAAAAAGTAGCAAGGCTGTGGGAAAAGGAAGACTCCAAAGCTGACAGGACACAATCAGAGGCCCTAATAACAAGATGGAAGGAAAGGAAGTCAGCAGCATGACCAAACTGCTATCCTGAGCAGCTCACTTTTGAAACCTAGGAATCATTTGATAGTGTAATTTTCTTTACACAACTATTAATTCATTTTTTTTCCTGAGCTGCTAATACAGAAGAAGGGCAGGGACAGGCCCTTGTCCTCCAACTCCATCACGTAAACAACTCCCATAGCTTCATAATGAAGTGACTAGTAAGCTCATGTCCTACAGTGTCCCCAGTAACCACTGTCTCAGAACAAAGATTCTGTGGTTCAACTCTGAAGATTTCCTGAATTCACCATTCTTTACTGTGTACACCTCTGGATTCTTTCTCCTCCTCAAATATATCCACACACACTCTCTTTTTCTCTCTACTCCCTGCCTTAAGTCAAACTTTCTAGCTTTTCACTTTGGTTTCCACTAAAAATGCCACAAGATTTAAGTTAGCTTCTCACAGGTGCCCGAGTCTAGGGGGCCTCTGTTGACATGTGTCTCATCTGGATGGGTGATTTCTAGCCAAGTAGATAAAACTACCCATTCACCTACAGTCAATCTTCAAACTGGTTTATGGAGGCTGTGGAAATAAAAGAGTACCGCTGCACAGCTTGAATGTCCCATCAAGGTAATCAAAATAATGGAAGAGAGACGGTAGACAGGAGAGATTTCAAAATAAAGACTGAACTGTGCATTTCAGTAGCACTTAAGAAAACACTCCATCTGACTAAGCACCTGATGAGTAGACTAATACCCCAAGGACTGTACATTCTCCATAGATTATTGTGCTCACAGTTCTTGCTTGCCTCGAGGTTCATAAAATCAAACTTGCATTACTTATAATAAAGTGGATAGATTCCAACATCCGGAATTCTGCTGATTTCCTTGCAAATAAAGCTACAACCTTATTTCAACCCAAACTCATGTAACGAAGAATAAAATATATTTTGTTTAGGTCTTTCAAAGGTATCTCTCATGCTTTCTCTCCTGCCTTTTATAAGAGAACAAAAAAGGGTTTAGAGAAAGAACACAACAGTATCCCAAGCTGAAGCACTTTAAAAGCAAATCAAGGGAAAATTCCCATAATACACTCTCCATTGAAAACAAAAAAAAAAGCATTAAGACAACAGCAGGTGGGGACTACACACACACACACACACACACACACACACAACACACACACACACAGAATACACATATGTATACACATAGAGTGAAAAAAGATACAAAACACATATAGTTCAAAAGTTTAGAACCACTTCATAGTAGTTACTTCTGGTAAGGATGGGGTTTACCTTGTGCTTTACATGTACACTTTCGTGCTATTTTAGTATTTTTAAATGAGCGATGTAAGCTAGAGTATTACCAGAAGTAGGGTACCTAAGATCACCTGACAAAATGAAACTATGTGAAAAAGTTGGTAGGGGCACTGTAAAACCAATTTTCAGCACATTTAAGGCTCTATTTGTTGAGGCAAATTTCTAAAGAATTAACCAGAAATCATAGTTTGGGGACGGCACTATCTGTTCACATCACTGGCAGCGCTGTGTCAGAAGTGGTGGTGTGCTAGGTACTGCCGGGTAAAGGGAAGTGGCTTGTGCTCACAGTTTTTGCGTCCCCCACAGTGATTCTCGATTGCTCTTCCTTCTTTCATGGAAACCATGGCAGGGAGATGAAAGAGCAAGTCAACAGACCACTGAACACTGTGCTGAGGCAGAGCCACACAGTAGGCTAACACCATGCAGCTCAAAAATCTTTTCTCTTCGTCAAATCGGCTTTACTAAGTTATCTAATGAACTTAAAAGCCAGATACACCACCTACTAGAAAAGCTAAAATTAAAAAATGGTGACAATACCAAATGCTGGCAAGGATGCAGACAAATAGCATTATTTTTTAATGTTAACTTATTTTTGAAAGAGACAGAACACAAGCGCAGGGAGGCAGGCGCAGAAAGGGAGACAGATCTGAAGCAGGCTCTGTGCTGACAGCTCAGTCTGGAGCCTGTTTCGGATTCTGTGTCTCCCTCTCTCTCTGCCCCTCCCCTGCTCGTGCGCGTGCTCTCTCAAAAGTAAATAAACATTAATAAATGAATGAATGTATGAATGAATGAATGAGGAGCATCTGGGTGCCTCAGTCAGTTAAACGTCTGATTTTGGCTGAGGTCATGATCTTGTGGTCTATGGGTTTGAGCCCCACATGGGGCCCTGTACTGACAGCTTGGAGCCGGGAGCCCGTTTCAGATTCTGTGTCTCCTTCTCTCTCTGTCCCTTGCACATGCACACTTTCTCTCTCTCAAAAATAAATAAAACGCTTTAAAAATTAATTAAAAAATAAAATAAAATAAACATATACTCACCGTTGGACTCAGCATTTGTACTCCTGAGCACTTCATCCAGAGAAATTAAAACCTGTGTCCACAAAACACCTGTACACAAATGTTTGTGACCGCTTTATTTATATTCCGAAAACTGGAAACAACCAAAATGCCCTTCAATAGGTGAATGGTTAAAAAAACAAACAAACAAACAAAAAAACCTGTGGTATATCCACACCACAGAATACTACTTCTCAATAATAAGGAATGAACTACCTTAACACACAACTTGCATGGAAGGCATCGTGCTAAGTGAAAAATGCCAATCTCAGAAGGTCACATATTGTCGTGAATCCATTTCCATAACATTTCAGAAATGACAAAATTATACAGAGAACAGATCGCTGGTTGCCAAGGATTAGGGATGATGTGACTATAAAAGTGCAATTACTCATTCAACTGTCCAATCACTACGGGGAACCCAGAAAGCTTTGTAAAGCAAAGCACATTTCTTATATTTTGCAGTTCCTACCATGCCAGAAAAAAAGAAAGATTCTCTAAGCATGGATCAGTTGCTGGCCCAAGCACCTGAGATACATTTCAGGCATTACCTGTGCCCCATCCCTCCCTGTATTTCCGTCTGAGTTCCCCCAGAGCCATGAGTAATGAGCCAAAAGGCAGAAGCAACCCACACAAAGCGAACTCTGCTGTAGTGTCAGCTCAGCACTCAGCCAAAAGTGTCCTGCTGGAAATCAAAAGCATCTGAACACTGCAGCAGTAAGACTAAGAAATTGTGAAAGACGTGGTTACCAGGCAGAGCACCTCACATGTGACAGGCTCCTTACTACAAATAGCTTTTCTTACAAAAGTCTCAGGAGCATTCTCCAAAAATGTGAGAGAGAGATTAGCAGGGAAAATGTAAATAATGCTGCTTCTGTGATTCTTCAGGCCGGTGCTCACAGGGTCTCATGTGCAGGGGAAAAGGGACATGTGTCTCAAACCCAGATAGCAAAGTTTTACTTACTTTCTTTAAAAAAATTTTTTAATGTTTTATTTATTTCTGAGAGAGAGAGAGAGAGAGAGAGAGAGAGAGGCAGCGTGAGCAGGGGAGGGTCAGAGAGAGAGGGAGACACAGAATCTGAAACAGGCTCCAGGCTCTGAGCTAGCTGTCAGCACAGAGCCCAACGCAGGGCTAGAACCCACAAACCATGAGATCATGACCTGAGCCGAAGTCGGACGCTTAACCGACTGAGCCACCCAGGCGCCCCTCAAAGTTTTATTTTCTATACTGATTGGGACTTCCTCCTGAAAATGGCCTATCACCATTTATTCCACCATCACTTACAACAGGAGGCCTGAACGTCTGCATGTCTTATGTAGAAGGCAATTTACTGAGAAGGCCTACTGACAAACAGGAAGCCAGTGCCCCCACCAGAAGAACAATAAATGAGAAATGAAACGCCACCAATAAATCCTCTTCTAAGCCAATGCTTTAGCTGTTTAGCCAAATGTGCTTTTAAGGGTGACTGGGTTTAAACAACAAATACAATTACAGGGGCACCTGAGTGGCTCAGTTGGTTGAGCATTCGACTTTTGATTTCACCTCAGGTCATGATCTCGTGGTTCATGGGTTTGAGCCCCGCGCTGGGCTCTGCACCAACAGTGCGGAGCCTGCTTGGGATTCTCTCTCCGTGCCTACCCCACTTGCTTGCTCTCTCTCAAAACAAATAAATAAAATTTTAAAAATACAATTTTAATGTTAGAATTAGGAATAAACTAAAACTAGTAAAATAAGTAACAAGTGTTGCTAACGTCTTTTTTTTTTTTTAAGAGAGAGAGAACCAGCAGGGGAGGGGGCAGAGGGAGGGAGGGAGAAGGAGAGAGAGAGAATCTTAAGCAGGCTCCATGCTCAACGCAGATCCCCAAGTGGGGCCTGGGATCATAACCTGAGCCAAAATCAAGAGTCAAACACTCAACTAACTGAGCCACCCCAGGCCTCCGCTAATATTCTTTTTAAATCACATTCCATACAAGGAGGCCCATGTATAAAAAAATTTCAAAGCCCACCACTATATGAACTGGAACCTACTTCTGAAGACACACTCTGAAAAGTAATGGTAACAGATGGCCAGTGGCCTATGAGGCCACTATAGCCTGGCAGCTAAAAGCTTGGACCTCACAGCCAGAAGGGTTCAAACACTGTGTGGCCTTGCGCCCATCGCTTAACTTCTCTGTGCACCGTTTTCACATCTGTGGAACAGGGAATCTAGTACCCACGCTTCATAAAACTGTTGGGAGGACAAAATAAATTCATACAGTAAAGTCCCTGCACATGGCAAGTACACAGGGAGTGTTGGTAATTTTTACACAGGTGAAATAGGGCACAGAGACAAGTATCACACAGCAAAAGAAATGAAAAAGAAAAAAAGTCTTTTCATCAGACTTACACCAAATTCTCTCATACTTTTATTAGACAAGAATAAGCCTTCCTCTGACGCCCACCAAAGAATGCATACAATACCATTCAGAAAAAAAAGTATCCTTTTACACAATGGAATAAAATAAATCCTGTTGAGTATGCCTAATGCTTCCCAAACTCTCATGGGCAAAATATAATTTCAATAGGAAAGGGAACTGTTTTGTCGAGACAGTTTTATAACATCCTTCACCAAACAAACGGTCAAAGTGCAAATTCAAGGCTTCACACAGCAGGCACAGCCTTTCAGAAACAGCTGTATCCTCACACTCATGTTCCCCATCCTTCTTTCCTAATCAAGGTTATAAAAACCAAAGTCCTCTGTAGGCTGGCCCACGGCCTGACAACATGCTATCCTACTGAACAGTCAGTAACTAGGAGAGAAAGGCCCAGGGAGTCAACATTCTCTTTACAGCCCTACCCCCCACTCCGCCCCAGTCAGAAAGATGGGAGTTTGTTCAAGAGTCACTTAAAACGTTTTGACTTGAATAATCTAGACACAATGCCATACCTTCCTCCATTTCTAGGTTTCCCAACTAATCTGGGAACAGCCAAGCCGTTTTGGAATCAGAAACATAAACTGTTTCCAAAAGTGTTCAACCATGCTTGTCCAAAGGCCCCAACAGAGCTGGTAATTTAGACAGCTGTGCTAGGAGCCACAGAAGCTGCATTTTCTAACTAGTATCGCTCCTGAACAATTGAAACTTTCTCCAGTGCAAAGTCCAGACACAGGGAGCAGTGTTCCTTGAAAACATCCAAACAGTTTCATTTCTGTTTAACCACCAAAATAACAGCTCCAATAATCTATCAAGTTTGACATTTTATCCAACTAAGCAATTAAACCAGGATGCAAAGCCCGCAGAGATTTTTCCCCCCTGCTCCATATCTACATTCATTGTGACATTACAGCAACACAAACTAGTAATATTTGTTCCTAGGCTACTTACAAAAGGCTTCTAAAAAAGCAAACGCAACTTTAGTGCCTCAAAAAAACTGCACACTCCCACATTTTATTTTCTGTCTTTCACTTTTAAGCAGCTTTTAGTAACTGTGAGTAACTCTACTCACAGTAAGGCCAAGAGGTTGAAAACTCCTTTTTAGTGGTTAGCCAAAAGAGGTAAATATCCCTCCTGATACAAATACCCCTCCAGGGGCGCCTAGGTGGCTTAGTCGGTTAAGCGTCCGACTTTCGCTTAGGTCATGATCTCGCGGTTCGTGGGTTCGAGCCCCGCGTCGGGCTCTGTGCTGACTGCCAGCTCAGAGCCTGGAGTCTGTCACTCCCTCTCTCTGACCCTTCCCTGCTCACGCTGTCTCTCTCTCTCTCCTAGAGATAAATAAAACATTTAAAAACAAAAACAAATACCCCTCCAAATCCAAGTTCTACTGCCTCATTCTTAAGCATATTAAAGGTAAGTATCTCTTGCCTAATCTCCAAGTAGTAAAATTGTGATTCTGATCTAGCAAAATCACCAGGCGATGGAACTTCTCTCCCCAAGTAGGAATGGGAGCTTTGGCTGTTTCATGTACAGGTTTCGAGGAAGAAAATGATTATCAATGTCCTCAGAACTACCTAGAACAATGCTATTCAAAGTGCCTTAAATTCCTCTTCTGCAAAATAAAGGCAGAATTTCAGAATTTCCCAACATCATCATCATCACCATCATCATCATTAATCTTAAACAGACTCCATGCTCAGTGAGGAGCCCATTGCAGGGCTTGATCCATGACCCTGGGATCATGACCTGAGCAGAAATCAAGGTCATGATCCTTGGTCCTTGACCAGCTGAGTCACCCAGGTGCCCCAGAACTCTTGGATTTTCTGCAATCCCTCCCAAATAAAACCAGTGACTTATTTTTATGTTTGTGTTGTTTCTAAAAAGATGAGACAAGGAGGATTTCAGGCTGTAGTTTATGAACTTTTCCAAAAGTAACAGTGCAGGTATGGACAGCCTGTATTTCAAATAAAAACCAATTTAAATATAATTGTCAGTGTATTTTCATTTTCAGGATCAGTTTTAGTACTACAAGAAACATGTTGATATGCTATATGAATTATTTTTTTTAATGCTTATTTATTTTGATGGGGGGCTGAGAAGAAAGAGAGAGAGAGAGCACACACACACGTGATCAGGAGATTGGTAGAGAATCCCATGCGGGCTCCACGCTATCAGCACAGAGCCCAACACAGCACTCAATTTCACAAACCCAACCCATGAGATTATGACCTGATCCAAAATCAAGAGTTGGACACTTAACTGAGCCACCCAGGTGCCCTTCAAAAATGATATCACATAAAGTTTAGGAACCTGATGAAGATCATCTGGAGGTGAAGTGTCAGAATTACTATCATTTTTATGTCCCCTATTAACTGGCTGGCTCACTGTCCCTGTTCATCAAGTTGCTAGTCTGCAATTGTGTCAAAAATCCAGTTAGGAAGCACCTAACTAGATGAGACCAGTGGGCAAGGGGGGAGATGGTTCAGAGTTATCTGGAGTGCTGGGTCCAACTCTATGGTGAGGGTAGTAAGGAAGGTAGAGTGGCCTTTGTCAAGCTCTCTGGGAACATTCTGGCATCCCTTGTTCCACCCATTCCATAGCAAACACTGGCTAAGGCAAACTTCAGCTTGCACTCAGAATGATTAAGCAAATTCTTCCAACTGTAAATAAAATGACAAAGAATGGTACCTGAAATCTAGTCATGCCCAAAAGGTAGAAACAAAAGTAGACAAATAGAGAAATTGAATGACTAAAAATTCCCACTGTGGGCTGAGAAGGTCCTAGCATCTGCAATTATTCCTCCCACTGCCTTCCAACTGTACAAAATCTTAGCCCCTAACTCTCCCTCTTCATCCCTCCAAAAAATCCCAAATGCCCAAACAATGGCTGCTAATTAGCAAAAACAATTCCCCCCTCTTCCTAGAACCACCCTTGACTAAAGATTCCTCAAACTAGCTGAACTTCAGCTGACCTGCTCCTGCTAGAGCAAGCTCTAGAAACACTCTGCTCTCTTTCTCCAAAATAAAATGCTCCTTTTGTCCAGCATTTTCAAAGAAAGCCTTATGCTCCGGTGAATCTTCTTCCACACCACGTAAAATAATAATTTAACATGGTCGAGAGGAGGTATAATTAATTAATTGGTGGTGGACCCACTGACTCAGGATCTAGGGAAAGGTTGGAAGCAGACATAGGAGGACGTTCGGCTATTTCTCAGGCAGATGTCTTAAATATTATAGTGGGGGGAAAAGGTAAGATTCACAGAAGATGATGGAGAGACAACACACTTCTATATATTTTGGAATTGAATCTATTTTTTTTTTGTTTGCTTGCATGCATGCGATCTGGACTGAGACTGGAAAGATTTTCCAAAGCAAATGAGAAGAGTGGAACATGAAGATGAGGTGGGAGAGAAGGATGATACATTTACTTAAGAAAAGCTTTTTTTTTTTTCAAGTCTTTTAACATAATCCAGCAGTTGCAAATAAACAATGGTACTGATTACTAACGAATTGCATTTAACCACTCAGAGGCCAGCAGAGCCTCCGGTTGGCCTCACTTCCTGTAAGTTTCAGGATGACTAGGCAGCATTCTTTCAAGAGGATCAAGGCAGTTAAAATGTTTTCAGCAATCAGACTGGCTCCTGGTAGTTCAAATGGGGATGAGCTTCCCCTACTTTTAGAACTGGACTGGGGGAAACAAACAGCTGTCCCAGGGTTGTCCCTCCACAACCCAGAGACAATGAGATCGGGTCTTTATACGCGCTTCCAGAAGGCCTGAGCATGTTAAACTGGGAGATGGGGGCCTAGCTCGCAGCACCAGAGAGGGGCAGCTTTGAAAAGTCAAGTAACACTTGCTGTACAAAATTTTTTTAAAAGTTCAGATTCAGCACGAGGGGTAGCTGCTGAAAAAGGCTGCTGAGATTGCAAGAAGGTTTTGCTTATCTTTTTACAGGAGAGGACAATGGAGAAATTACCAGACCAAGGTCACTTTCCATTTAAAAAAAAAAAAGGCTGGAAGCCTTTAACAGAGCTCAAAACTACCTGTGTAGAGTCACGACTCCATGAAATCAGCAGCCTGGTGAGAATCTCTCCAAGAATCCTGTAGGAAATGAAGTGTGGATTAGAGTAATTAAATGTAAAGTCTCCTCAACAGCAACTTCTGTTCCTGAACACTAGAGCCATTTCTGTGAAACGTATCATAGGAAAATTGCAAAGAGGATTTGCCAGACAGCTCACCCTCTCCACTTTCACATCAGGTCTGCAAACGCTATGATCTGAGGAACAGAGCGGTGATTTGGGGAGGGCATTAAATAATATACCTTATCAGAGAACACCACTCTACTCTCCAGTCTTTGCAAAAGTCCACATGCCCACGTAAGTGTAATATACTTAGGGGTTTCAAAAATTACACACATTTCCTCAAAAGAGATGTAGGGAAAAAAATATAATCACGGGGTAAAGGCCAAACATTGTCTCTTCTGAATGCTTAAATAGCCAATTATGTGCCTTAATACATTAATTCTATGGAGAGAAAGAAGACTATTACAGGAAAGTTGAATAAGACATCTTAAAAAATGTACCCTGGGGCCTAAGTCCATTCAACTGACAGTAAAATCACCCCCTCAAAAAAGCAGTTTTATGCAACATCTAGTATTTTAATTTCCCAGCTGCCAAGAGAAATATATAAGGAGCAGAAATTAAACTAATTATGTCAGCAGTGCAGTGAACAAAACTTTAATTGTATTACACACTAGTTAGACATTTGCTGAACAATACAAAGGCCCTTAAGGGTAGAAACTTCTTTAGAATATAAATGATTCCCAATCAAATGACAAAAATTAGTCTGTTTGGGCAATAAACAGATTCAAGGCTTAGATACAAACTTTCAACCAACATCACAATTCAACATAAAAAATAAATATATGGAATAAGAAACAAATCTCAAAAATGGCTTTAAATCACTCTCTGATTTACATATGCTGTATCATTAATAGGTCCTTTAAGCCAGTATTGTACTCATCAGCTTTTTTAACATCCTGCCCACAAAAGGGCCTATTCATTTAGCTGGGAGACAGGTGTTAGCAACCAGCGACCTCTCAGTCTGGAGTTTCAGGGGCCTGGCCTGTGATTATTGGGGCATGATTGGCAAGTCGAAAGGAAGGGCACTTTGAAAGGGAGGAGAGAGGGAAAGAGAAACAAAAGAGACCAGAAGGGTGAAAGGGAGATGAGGAAAGACATAGATGTCAGCTGCTACTTAACAGGGCCACCCTTACAGCCTCCTAGACTGACTCGAGTGCCCACGCTACCACCCAGATAGACGGATACATACGGCTGAATGTGGATGTCATTAATTCATTTCTGCAAACAGTAACTCTGGATGTATGCCTACACTCCTCTCATTCTAAAAACATTTTTGAGTGTCCTCTGACTCATTCTCCTTTACCCATATCATCCAGTTCCTAACTTTAGTCCTCATTCTTTCAGAGACTCTCTAAAAGAGCTGACAGAGTAGATATTCCTGGAAAGAGATACAGAGAAGGCCAGATTTAGAAAGACATCTTAAGCCTCTGGAATAAAAATCCTAGCAGAAAGCAGGAGAAGTGAACATTCATGGAATTGCCTGCAATGTATAAAGAATGTATTTTCTCTCTTTTAATCCATGGAACAATCCCACCAGGTATTATTTTCATCTTGGGGATGAAGAAAATGAAGCTGACAAATATTAAGGAACGTGTCTGAAGTAGCGAGGCCAGGAGGTGGAAGAAATGGAATTCAAAACCAGGTCTGTTTGTTTCCTCAACTGTTAGACTTTTCCCAAGTTTAATTCCCTAACATGTTGAGTGCCCCAATTCTGTTTTAATTGGGATGGTCCTGTACTTAGGCAACTAAGCTTCCTTCCATGAACTCAGCAAAGGACCCGTGACTAAATTTTATTGACTATTAAACCTCCATTATTTTCAATAAAGCGCTTTGGCTATGAAGCAGCGAAACATCTGGCAAGTTGGCTTTATTTTTAAATCCTACATGCGGAGAATTCCCAGGCATCCCTCCTATCCAACACTGATCATAACTAGATTTGACTACCGATTCAGACCTCCAGTCGTTTCCACATTATCATTCATTTGTCCACTCAGGAAATAAAGGAGGCTACTTTCACCAACCCTCCCTCGTGACTCCTGATAGATAATACGGCGGAGAGGGGTGGAGGGGTGCTCTCTGTAGAGTAATTTACATAAAAGTTATAAAAGCTCTTTGTTATCTGTCATGACTAGGAAATGGGCTATTCTAGCAAATCAAACATCCTGGATACCATAATGATGCTTTTAAAAGGACTATCATTCATAAAGAATTTCAAAGCAACGCAACAGCAGTTCCTAAACCTGGCTGCATATCAGAATCGCTTTGGGGACCTTTTTGGAAATACAGGCCAGGGTGGTTTTTAAAATGTAGATTCTTAGTGCACCTGGGTGGCTCTGTCGGTTAAGCTTCCGACTTCGGCTCAAGTCTTGATCTCACAACTCAGGTCATGATCTTACAGTTTGGGAGTTTGAGCCCCCCATCGGGCTCTGTGCTGACAGCTCAGAGCCTAGAGCCTGTTTCGGATTTTGTGTCTCCCTCTCTCTCTGCCCCTTATATTCTGTGTCTCTCAAAAATAAAATAAACATTTTCAAAAATTTCTTAATAAATAAATAAAATGTAGATTCTTGGTCTTCACTTTTCCACTCAATCAAACCTCCAGGAGGCGGGGCTGGGAAATCTGTATTTTTAAAGAACTCCTTAGTGACTCAGCTGCAAACTGCAGCTTTCAAGGAACCGCTGCCTTTTGGGAACTCCTTGCAATAAAACACACTAAAAAGCCTGAAGGCTGCACTGAATACAATGTGACCTTTTTTTGCTGATTCAGGAAGACTTGGGGATCTCCCAAAGGCTCTGGCTCATCATTCACTACTCGTCACTAGTCACTATACTGGCAAAACCAGAAACGAAAGGTTAAGATTTCATATTGGTACAAAGCTGGAAAAACCAGCTTTGGTTTTCCTAACAGATTCAAAAGGCTGATTTTCCCCCAGAGGAAACATAGATTTTATGCTTGCTTTGAAAAAGGAAAATGCTTAAGATCATGCAGTAGGATTCTCTTAACCAACTGTTTGGCTCCCATTCAGAACGTTAACAGGCCCAAATGTATCAAAAATGGGGAACATTCAACCTGCACAAGGGAAAGCAAAGAAACTTCATGACCATCTTAATTAAGAGGAAGATAATGGATTTAAACTAAGAATGGCATTATAGGATTAGATAAAACCACTGTCCTGACCACGGCAACTGATAAATCCTGGAAACTGGGAGAGCTGAGGCCTAGGATTCCTTCCTATGTGGGATGGCTTTCATTTGAGATGTAAAAGAATATCTTATTAAAAGTCCTATTTAAAACATTGTTGATAATATAAAGTCACGATACAAGAAAATGACCAAACCGTTTCCCTATTGAAGGAATGGGAGTTCATGTGTTTGCATATAAAAAGATATTCCTTGTGTGTCAACTGTACTTCAATTAAAAAAGATTTTAAAAAAAGGTAATAAGAAAATATTGTCCTTATAATTGCCAAAATCTTTCTGACATAAACACAAGTAACCACTACCAATAACCAGTAACCAAACAAAAATAATAGCCAGGAATCATTACCAAACAATAATAATGATAAAGCACCTAGTCCCTGGAGACTTCACCAATAGCAATCGAAACTATGTATTCTCATTAAACTCTAAATTACAACTTAGCTCTGTATTGCAGAGGTAAGGAGATTCTAAAGGTGCACAGGTTAAAACTTTCATCCCAAAACATAAACACTACAGTCAGTACAAGTTTGACATAAAAAATCTCTAGGGGCACCTGGGTGGCTCAGTCCATTGAGTGACTGACTCTTGATTTCGACTCAGGTCAGGATCTTGAGGATCATGGGTTCTGCTGCACGTGGAGCTCAAGGCGGACAGTGCGGAGCCTGCTTGAGATTTTCTCTCTCTCTCTGTCCCTCTCCTGCTCGTGGGCACAGCACTCTCTTTCTCAAAATAAACATTTTCTTTAAGTCTCTAATCTACCATTAAAACAATAGCAGTATTAAAGATTCTACAGTAAGAATAAGACATCAAGGTAGAATTTGTCTCCCTAACACTCTTTAGGTGTCTGTAGGTTTCCAGAAAGTTCTAGGCACAATATTCTTACCTATGAGTGTGTGTGGCTATATTAAACATCACAATGAACATGTGCTTAGAGAAGAAACTGTGCCCTTTTCTGTTATTGTGGTTTTGTCTTTTCTAAATGCTGGTAATTGATAATGCTTTTTCCACTGCTATCTTAAGAGGCCTTAAAGATGCATTCTTATTAGATGGTGCTAAGCAGTTAGTTATGTCAACCCCTTGGCCATGAGAAAGATTAAAAACAAATTAATTTCTAATCTGAGAACAGCTTTTTGTACATATTTTAGCAAATGGTTAAATTAAGTCAATTTAGAGGATTTAAAACCCTTGATCCCAAAGTAAACAGGCCGAGTGACAGCTCTCGACCTCTACCCGAGCAATTTGAAAAGTTTTTAGTGGGTTGATGTTCGCAATTAGATAACAGATATTAAAGTGTGGGGGTGTCTCCTAGATTACATGGGCATTTCCTTCAAGCACAATCAAGTTATTATATAGCCCTGCCACATCAATCTGCAATTGTTATACACAACTTCCAAACTTAAGAAAATGACACCTCTAAATCAACTGTAATTTATGAACTGTACTCTGAAGTCCAGAATTAGGAAATATGCCATAATGTTTCAGAAATACTTGCCATCATCTACTTCCTTGAATATGAAAAAGAATGCAATTGGGAAAACAGGATAAAGAAGTTAATCAAACCTGAAATGCCCTGAACAGAAAGCACCCCTGCAGCTCCCAACCCTGGAACTCTGTATAGGAACTCAGCCCAGCACCATGTCCCCTGCCTACTCCCATTCCTAAAAAAAAATGGCTCAATAAATGGGACATTGCAGTAACCTGAACTGTCACTGAGAAAATCACAAGGCTCCCCAGACAGCTGCAGCAACAGGAGTGACAGGAAGTCTTCCCTGTCCTCCAAACCACCTGTAAAAGGGGATGAACAAGGAACTTAACTGCTTTCTAGAAGGCCTCATGCACCTGTGGATGTTGGCTAACTAGGTCGGCCACGGTGCAAAGGGATGGTAGTAGGTAAAGCCCTATTTTCCAAGCTAATAGTAATTCCTCCCTGCGGTAGACTGGGAGGAGCTTGATACACCCTTCCTTGATTACACAAGCAGTTTTTTCCCACTAGAATAAATGACAGGCCAACAAAAAGGGTTAAATATGCTGTTGTTTATACCTTCTGTCAGCCCAAAATCAGGTTCTGAGCAGATCAGATGCCTGCCATGCTCTAACTCCCCTGGTCTAGCCATACTTCCCTATGCCTGGGGGAAATGTCTCAGAGGCAGCCCGCTGCAGAGAGGCTCCACTTCCCTCTCCGTCTTGTCCATTGACGACCTCACACACCACCTCAAACGAACAGAGGACAAATCCCTAAAGCGGGACGGGGTTGGGGGGACCACATTCCCAAACTTCACCAAGCCTCCAAACTCCAGCCGCCTCCTTCCAAGAGGCCCGAACAGCTCCTCCACCGGGAAGCAGGGACAAGCTCGCTTAAGGGGCACCAGGCCGCCGCGTACCTGACTCAGTTTCCTCTGTCGTAAAGCGGCATCTTTCCCCCACAAACCAACTGAACCTGCCGGTTTGTAAGGCGTTTGGGGATACTTGAAAAGACCCGTCTCCTGTTACTGCCCCCACAGGTGAAATGCTTTCTTTGAAGGGACTTTTACTGGGACAGGTGCGAGCTGCCCCGGATGCGGAGACTTCCAGAGAGGCAGGGAGAGTCCCAGGCCGCGCCCCGCACGGAGGAGGCGCCTCCAGACCACCGCCCAGCGAGAGCCGAGGCCGAGCAGCACCCCCACCCCGGCCTCCCCCAGGCCCCCACCCAGGCCGGACGCCCTGCGGATCCCAGCGCCGCCGCCGCCGCCGCCTCCTCACCTGCCGCGGCCGCCCACCCGGTCCGCACCTGGGAGGGGAGGGGCCGGATCCGGGCCGCGGATGCCTCAGGCAGGGGGGCTCCGGGCTCCGCCGCGGCGGCGTCTCCGGGGCTGAGGGGCACCGGGGGGCGGTCGCGACATCCTCACGGGCGGCCCCAGGAAGTTGGCCCCCCCCCCCATCCCCAGCCGCCGGGCCCGGCCACTCCCGCCCCTCGCGCGGCCCCGCCCCCGGCGCGGCCCCGCCCCCTCTCGGGAGCGCGCCTCCGCTCCCGCCGCGCCCGAGCCACCATAGAGAGGGGCGAGGCACGCGGCGGGCTAGAGCGCGGCCTCTGAGCGCGCCCCCTGGCGGAGCTGAGACCGCCAGAGGCGGGGCTGCCCAAGCCTGAACCTGAGCCCCGGGAATGCGTCCATTCGCGGGTGTCTGGACATCCAGCCGCTCCTCGTTGCCTTGGTTACCAGACTGCACGACAAGCAGAAGTCCAGGTCTGACGCTCAGCTAGGTGGTAGCCCAGCCTGGTGACCTTGAACGAGTCCCTTAACATCTTTGAACTAGTTTTGTTTTAAGAGTTTGTGAGTTGCCTCTCCTATCTCATTGTTTCCCACAACAATGCTATAAGCAGGTGATGGTTCTCCAGATCACAATGGAGGCAACCCAGGCCCATTAGGGTTCATTTAGTTTATTCAAGGTCCCGTAGCTGGAAGGTATTAGAAGCCAGATCTGTAAGACATCAAAACCCCTGCTTGTCCCACTCACTCGATGGCACCTCCCTTTTCTAGAGTTTCCCTGGTCAAAACCCCCAGGGTTAGATAGTTTTACCATAGAGGGTGAGGAAACTCCTCAGAGGAAGGCTTCAGTAGAAGGAAAATGACCTTGTGCTCAGGAGCCCACCCTGGCCATTCATCAGCTGTGTACCTTTTAGCAGGTACTTAACACCTCTGAACTCCAGCTTCCTCATCCCTAAAAGAATTGGTATGGTTATGAGGTAGGTTGGTATGAGGATTAAATAAGCCAATGTACAGAAAAGTGCTTAGCAAACTGTAAAGCACCAAGGTTGCATGGGGGATCGTTGGCCAGTGTGGACTAAGAAAATGCCTGGTCATGTAAATAATACACATTCTCATCATTCTTCCAACCAAGTTAGTGACACTTAACTTTCTCCTATTTTAGGTTCCTATCAAAACCTCCCACAGTTGTGAGCAAGGTGTATTTTAAAATAAGAAATATCACAAGGAAGTGATGTAAAAATACCATCATTTATACATGTGGATTCTCACAAGTATGATTTCCAATCTTCACAACCCAGCAAACTGAGTACTATCACTCCCATGTTATTAATGAGGATCTGAAGATTGATTTACTCAAAGCCACACAGGTAGAAAAAGGCTTAGCTTTCCGTTTCCTTTAGAAAGAAACCTCATCTTTCCACCTCCAATAACTCATGAAAAGACTGGCCTTCTAGAGGCCTCCTGCCCCTAAATTAAATGTGCTCATCTTTTTCCTGACTATTTTGGTAACTTTCTTTGATGGAGTTGTCTTCTCTGCTTCTCTCCAGGGCTTTAATTTCAACCCCCTCCCCCCATGAAGGCATTTATTGTCTCTTATTTTCCCCTCTCAGGACGTTGCTCATCTTCATTCTGAAATGGATTTGTGACCTGTGATTAAGGCCTAGTATTCTCCCACCTGATCTCTCCTTCTCTGTGTTAATTATAGTCATAGAAAGTTAATAGGTTCAGAGCAAGGATGGGGTGAGGCCCAGAGATGTTCTTGTAAGCTCAGTTTACAAGCTGAATGCTCAGTTCTAAAGGGAAATGCACTCAGTCCACTGGTTAGAGCCTAGATTCATAACATCCTATGGAGGTCTTTTCTTCCCAGGGCCCTCTGGTCCAAATCACAGCTAAATCATTGGAATGCTGCTAAATAATGTGCATATCACTGAAGCAGGGAGGTCTCAGAGCTGCATTTACCCACACTCCTCCTTTCTCCACCTTTAGCATTATCACCATCACTATTTTTCATCTTTATCGTGTCCTTCTGCAGAGGCACTCAATATGTACCCATTGTGCAAGTAATCTAAAATCCTTTTCGGCAAGCAATAGTATTTAGTAGTAATAAAACACCAATTTGTCTACCAAGTGACATATTTATAGGAGCTGTTTACTTTGACATATTTTTATTATTTCTACTCATTTGCTAAGTACTTTCCAATACATATTTATGAAGCACATGCCTTTCCCAAAACAGTAGTGAAAAAATAAATCATACTATTTCTTTTATTAGTAGCAGCATGGTTTGTAAGTTCTGGTACCCTGATTTTGTTACAAGAATTAATGGTGATTGAGCACCTACTATGTGCCAGATTCTCTGTGAAAGGCACTTTTCATAAATTATCTGTTAAATTCCCCTGATGTAATGTAACCAATAAGGAAAATATAATTCCTCCGCAACATAGTTTTTACCAATGAGACAGAGACATTACCTCGCCTGAGTACTTTGACCAGAAAGGGCCCAGCAGCATTTTTTTTTTTTTTTTTTACAAATAGTTTATTGTCAAATTAGTTTCTACATAACACTCAGTGCTCATCCCCAAAGTGCCCTCCTTCATGCCCATCCCCCCCTCCCCCCCACATCCATCAGTCCTCAGTTTTTGTCAGCATTCAAGAGTCTCTCATGGTTTGCCTCTCTCCCTTTCCCCCACCATTTCCGCCCTTCTTCTCCCCTTTGGTCCTCCGTCAAGTTCCTCCTAATCCTCCTATACGTGCAAACATATGGTATTTGTCCTTCTCTGCCTGACTTATTTCGCTCAGCATAACACCCTCAAGGTCCATCCATGTTGCTACACATGGCCAGATTTCATTGTTTCTCATTGCCATGTAGTATTCCATGGTATAGATAAACCACATCTTCTTGATCCATTCGTCTGTTGATGGACACTTAGGCTCTTTCCATGTTTTAGCTATTGTGGAGAGTGCTGCTATGAACATTGGGGTACATGTGCTCCTATGCCTCAGCATTTCTGTATCCCTTGGGTAAATTCCTAGCAGTGCTATTGCTGGGTCATAAGGGAGTTCTACTGTTAGTTTCCTGAGGAACCTCCACACTGTTTTCCAGAGGGGCTGTACCAGTTTACATTCCCACCAACAGTGCAGGAGGGTGCCCGTTTCTCCACATCCTCGCCAGCATCTAGAGTTCTCTGATTTGCTCATTTTAGCCACTCTGACTGGCGTGAAGTGGTATCTCAGTGTGGTTTTGATTTGTATTTCCCTGATGAGGAGGGATGCTGAGCATCGTTTCATGTGTCTGTTGGCCATCTGGATGTCCTCTTTGGAGAAGTGTCTGTTCATGTCTTCTGCCCATTTCTTCACTGGGTTGTTTGTTTTTCAGGCGTGGAGTTTGGTGAGTTCCTTATAGATTCTGGATATTAACCCTTTATCTGATATGTCATTTGCAACTATCTTTTCCCATTCCGTTGGTTGCCTATTAATTTTCTGGGTTGTTTCCTTTGCTGTGCAGAAGCTTTTAATCTTGATGAGGTCCCAACAGTTTATTTTTGCTCTCGATTCCCTTGCTTTTGGGGATGTGTCAAGTAAGAAGTTGCTGCGGTGGAGGTCAAGGAGGTTGTTTCCTGCTTTCTCCTCTAGGGTGTTGATAGTTTCCTGTCTCACGTTCAGGTCCTTTATCCATTTTGAGTTGATTTTTGTGCATGGTGTGAGAAAATGATCTAGTTTCATTCTTCTGCATGTTGCTGTCCAGTTCTCCCAACACCATCTGTTAAAAAGGCTGTCTTTTTTCCATTTGGATATTCTTTCCTCCAGCAGCATTTTAAACCTAGATCTTTCCCTTATCCAAAATCCCAAATCATCATTCTACTTCATTAGCCCCCTCTTAACTTCTCTGAACCTAATAAGTTACATTAAATATAAAGTATTCCTTTCTGAAAGAGGCTGTGTAGATTACCCCAGAATGAAACAGAGATAAACAGACACAAGACACTAACTCCAATTTTTCTATAGGAGGTAACTGTTTAAGGGAGTTATTCCCTAAGAAATCAGTGGTAGGGTATTTTCCAAAGGGAAGGGCCAGTATAAGCTTTCTACTCATTCCTAGGGATGGGACTGGTTACACAGTTTGATAGGGCAGAGTACAAAATATGGGACACTTGTTCCAAAAGTATTAAGAATTTCAGGATGGCAACAGTAGAGTATAAGTGAGCACAGGGCGCTGTGCAACTGCACTGGTCATACTTCCTTCGAGCTGGCCTTGCCTGGACAGAAGGAAGCTGTCACTAGTTCTCTCCCAGGCATCAGAAGCCTCATAATGATATGCGATTAAGTCCTACAATAGGCCTGGCAAAGTGTTCAGTGCTTTACATAAGCTATATGAGCCTAAAGCAATTATAAGCAGCGGGTATTTTTCCCATTTCACAGATGAAACTGAGGCTTAAAGAGTCTAATTGATTCGTCCTCTCATAAATTCCCTAGGGGAAATTGGAGAGAGCTAATAACAGTAGATCTCTGATCCAGCTTTTTATGGTGAACTAAGCTGAAAAGAGGTCAGGATGTGTAGCCTTGGCTGCTTTCTGGACAAAGAGAATGAAAAATAATCTTTTTTTTTTTTTAAGGATTCTATTTTTATGTAATCTCTACGTAGCCCCAATGTGGGGCTCAAATGCACAACCCCTAAGTTAAGAGTTGCATGCCCTTCCGACTGTGCCAGCCAGGTACCCTGACAAAGAGTTTTATCAAAACATTTACATGTTCACAGCTGAAGACAGCATGAGGATGGAAAGTAGAGCTTGGAATGAGACAGACCCTAGTTTGGATTCTGGCGCTATCACTTAGCCTTGCTGGCCTCCTACTGTCAGTAAAACAGATATGATTCCCCATGCTACAGGCTGTCCCAAGATCTAAATGAGAGGTTTACAAAGAGCCTAAGCACGTGAGAACCTTGAAAAACTTGCCTTCTGGACTTGGCCCTGCCCACTGGATGTCTAATTCCTCTATGCAACTCCCTCCTTTCTAGTAGCATCCCCATTTCCACACCATGAGCTGAAGGAAAGTCTGACCTCAGCCCAGGGGCTCTTTTCTTTTTTTTTTTTTCTTCTTTTTTTTTTTTAATGTTTTATTTATTTCTAGGAGAGAGAGAGAGAGAGACAGCGTGAGCAGGGAAGGGTCAGAGAGAGAGGGAGACACGGACTCTGAAACAGGCTCCAGGCTCTGAGCTGGCAGTCAGCACAGAGCCCGACGCGGGGCTCGAACCCACGAACCGTGAGATCATGACCTAAGCGAAAGTCGGACGCTTAACCGACTAAGCCACCCAGGCGCCCCCCAGGGGCTCTTTTCTTGTTGATCTGAGCCAATTATAGACCCATTTCCCTTGTCACGATTTAGGTGTGGGCTATAAGAAAGCAATTCTGTGCTAAGGTATGAGGTAAATCTGCTTTGGTTGGAAGCTGAATTTTCCTGGTTCTTAAAAGGACCCAAGGCCCATGTTCCTGCCTGTAGATACTGTCATGTTTGGACTGATACTCAGAATGGCCACATCCAGGCTTTAATGAGGAAAATGAGCTTGAAGACAAAACCAACACAAAAGGAAGGCAGAATGGAAGGATGAAAGAGGCCTTGACACTGAGCCACTGAACAAGCCAAACTTGGACTCCATGTAACTGGAGATAATGTCCTTATCGTTTAAGCCTCTTTAAGCCAGGTTTTGTTACTTGCAGTGGAGAGCAGCCTCAATGAGACATGCACCTGTTTTTTGCCTGAGAATCTCTGGGAGTTCAGGTTCCTGACTTAAAGTCATCAAGTGCCAGCCTAGAATAGGGACTCAACATTAATTTTTTTCTGATATCAAACGCAGGACATACAAGAGTCCTCTATAGAAAGCTCTATAAAGAGATACTCTGGGGACTCAATGACTATCTAGATCTAGAGAATAACATCCCTGCATTCCTCCTTTGCCATCTTTAAAATGCATTAGAACCCACCCATTCATATAGTTAACCATTACTGAGCTCCTAGACCACAGAGAGAGCAAAAGAAAAATTGACATGGGGGCTCTTAAAATGGATCTTGAACTCATGGGCAGATAAGTAAACAGAAAGAGGAGAGGCAGAGAGGGGTTATGATGTCTATCTAGCCAGTTCTTGTCGCATAAAAAGGGAGGATGTCAGGGTGAGTGTGCACTTGACACAGGCAGCGGATATATAAGCAAACAGAGGAAAAGTCACTTGGGCAGGAGAGCCAGCCTGGTCTGAGGCTGTTAGAGGCAACACGCAGGGCAGTGTGCCTGGGATGGAGTGTCCAGGGGCAGCACACAGGGGGAGATGAAGCCCTGGTCTGAGAGCAAGAGGGAGGAAGCAAGCTGGGGGCGGGGGGGAAAAGGTCCTGCAGGAATGTCACAAGATGGTCTGGAGCAGCAGTGAATGGAGCAGCTTCCCATGGCCAGTGAGGCCACCTGGGTGATGGCTGTGGCACCGTGAGTGGCAATTAGTGTCCAGGGAAAGAGAAGTATGCAGACGGGAAACCAAAGGGAACAAGGAGACCTAGAGGTCCCTGGAGTCCTGAGTGTCCACTCTTGCTCTGCCACGGGGCCATCACTCCTCTTTGGGCCTCAGTTTCTCTCTCTGGCTGATCGTCACTACCTGGACTCCCAAGTTCCATAAAAAAAAGAATGCTTGAGTGATTGGGGAGACCTCTGTGTGGAAATGAGCTCTGTGGGTTCAAAATGCCCAAGTGTCAGGAGCAGCAGGGATAAGCCATCCCTAGCTTAATGTATGGTTTCCTACCATGGTTGCAGAAATACGCCAGCCCCTCATGGTGTGAGGATACAGAACATTAATATCTCCTGGGGTCCTAGCTGCAAGCATCAGTGCCAGCGCCCCCACCTCCGTCTTAGGCTCACCAACCCAATCTTCATTCAGGCAGATACCCTGGAGCCAGTTTGCTGCTCATTCCCAATCCTCTATGCTTCCTGCTTCTGTCTCTGCTACGTTCATCATCTTAATGTCCTAGCTTCCCCCTTTAACTCTGACCCCCCTTTTCCTGCAGCCAAGACACAACAAATTAATTACATGACAGGCTCTCTAACCAAGAAAGGCGACCTTCCTTTAAAAAATGTGGTCAGTAAACAATTCTTATCATTTCTCTACTTTGCCTTTTATTATTCTTTCCCTGGTGTCCTCCTCACCCCCCCCCCCACCCCTCCCCACCCAGCCATGGCTACAGCCCTCAGACGGATGGCCACAGTGCCGGTAACAGACAGGGGGGTTATTTCATACACTAGGGCACCAGGCTGTGGTACAGCTGGCAGGAAGAGAAGGGTAATTATATTGCATCTCGGAGCCACTGGCAATGAATTTCTGCATAAAGGACTAGATTTGCCATGTATTATTTACGCCAGCATCAATTTTCCCAGCTGGCTCTATTTACTGTGCAAATTCTCCTCTGTCTGTTTATGGGCAAGGCCATGGTTCAGCACCTTTGGCCACTCTATACTGTAGAGGGGCCCTGCAAGGCACTGTGCATAATAAACAAGTAGCTGGATTCACTGTGGTCACATCCTCCCTTCCTGTTAAATTATATCCCTGGGACTGGAGGGAGTTCACAGTCTCACCTCGTCATGGTGATGCATGCAGGTGTGTGAAACCGAATCAGCAAGAAGAAAAAAAGGAATAACCGTTCTTTGGAACCTCATTGGGGCAACTGAAAAACAACCTTCTGGGGGGAAATTAGGTGGCTTTGGGGCTCAGGGAATTTCCTCTTTGTAATTTAAAGAACATGACATAGATAAAGACAGGTTTTGCATTTACAAGGTCACTTCCACCTAGTAACTCAGAGACAAAGGTAGGGGAGCTCCATCTTACAGATGGAAAAACAGAGGCCAAAATAACCACGCAAAACCAAACAAAACAAAACAGAGAGAAGCAGGGACAAGCCAGAGGCTTCATGGCTCAGTCACTGTGTGAGGATGGAACTCAGGTACAATGACACATAGGGTTCTGTTCAGTCACTAGCATGCCTCTTCAGAGATGCCCTAAGTCAGGTGAACTCGGCTCCCACCGGACACATACATGATAGAAACAAGGAAGAAAACTTGGCACCAGCATGGATTTCTGGGTCCTTCCACCACAGCATCCTCTCTCGCCTGTAGCTCTGTTTCCACAGAAGGAGAAGCTGAGGAAGCAGAGATGTCTTTTCTGTCCAGCCCAAGAGCGTTGACTTCAATCCCAAGTGCTGGGTGGCAGTGAACAGCATGTGTTACTGTGCACAGAGTTGGGGGCCCGTGATGGCCCTCCCTTTCCCAATCAGTAGCATAGTCACATCTGATTTCCCTGTGATGCTGGGCTCTGTTCTGGAGTCCCCCAGGTCCCAATGTCTACCATCTCCTGGAAACCTGTGGGCTGGAAGAAGACAGGAGGAAGGGTAAGTTTTTGACAGAAGCAGCCCAAGCCGGTAGCCACTTTGGTTGCAAGGTCTCAGCATCCAAGACATCTCTATAAGACATCTGGGCCCAGAATCATGGCTTTCCCCTGGGGCTGGCTCACCAGACGGGGAGATTTGGTCAGATATGCCCTGCGCCGACCGCCTGACGTTCCTGTCCCTTCTTCAATGTCCAGGAGAATCCGGGTGCTGGGTACAAAGCTCCAGGAGCGTCCAAGGGCAGGTTTGAGCTTCCCACTGTCCCTGTCTCGGGTCATGTGGTTCGTCACCTGAAGCAGAAAGAATCAGAGAGTTACAGATCTATAGTGCAAGTGTAGAGGACACATCCGTTCCTACTGAGTCATTCTACAAGTGGGAAAACTGAGGCCTAGCACAGAGAAATGACTTCCCCAAGGCTCCATAAGCTAGTAACAGTGGTGTTAGACTAGAACTGTGGGTCCTCACTCTTTCCACTAAATCACAATGCCTCAGGCTGGACTCAGACAGAAGGTAATGGGGCATGTGTCTGGGAAAAGCAGCATTGTCTGCACTTTGCTGAAAGGAAGCCAGCGGTGGGCATGCATCTACTATACCCACAACCCAGCAGATAGGCATCCTGAGACCACATCCACCCAGCCTTCTGTGTCAGGGAGCGTGGGGTGAGAGGGGCAAGGGTTGGGATAGCTTTGAAAGGGAGGTCATAATCTGGTCAGTCAGTTCTACTCTGAGTCTCATGGCATCCTCTTAATAAGATTCTCCCACCAGACCCTCAACCAGGGGCAGGGGCTGTGGCTTATTCGTCACCGAGTCCCCACTGCCTGATCCAGAGGCACAAGCAAGTGGTCACGTGCATCCTAAAGTCAGGAGAGGGAGGCCTGGGACTCAGGAACACTGGTGGGTGTACAAATTAGAATAATCTCCCTGGAAATTAGTTGGAAATATCATATCTGCACATTTAAAAAGGCATGCACCCCTGGGGCCCCTGGGTAGCTCAGATGGTTAAGCATCTGACTTCAGCTCAGGTCATGGCCTTATGGTTTGTGGGTTCGCACCTCCATCAAACTCTATGCTGACAGCTCAGAGCTTGGAGCCTGCTTCAGATTCTGTGTCTACCTCTCTCTGCCCCTCTCCTGCTTGTGTGTGCTCTCTCTCTCAAAAGTCAATAAATAAACATTAAAAAATGAAAATGTGTACAACCCTGACACACGGAATAAACTTCTAGGAGTTTGAGGAAATAATATGAAATGTGCAAAGAGACTTCGGTATCAGGGTCTTGTTCACTGGCGTTTTCCTTAAAATAAGAGGAGCCCTACAGGCCCCAAATCAGGAAAAAGATCATTATGGTATACCAGGGGCTGGCAAACTACTACCCACAGGCCAAATGTGGCCCCCAAATTGTTTTTGAAAACCAAATTTGACGGGAACATAGCCATGGCCTTTTGCTCAAGTACTGTCTCTGGCTGCTCTCATGCAATTTAGGCAGAGTTGAGCGGTTGCGATGTAAACCTTATGGCCTTAAAGCCTCAACTATTTACTGTCTGGCCCTTTACAGAAAACTTTGCTGACTCACTGTAACAAGGGTATTAAATAAAATATGTAACTGCTAAAAACGGCATTCTTAAAGCATCTAAGACCTGGGAAATGGAATGAGGTGAGTTTTTAAAAAAAATTTTAAGTTTATTTATTATGAAAGGCAGAGAGAAAGGGAGAAAGAGAAGCCCAAGCAGGCTCCATGCTGTCAGTGCAGAGCCTAACATGGGGCTCAATCCCACAAATGGTGAGGTCATGACCTGAGATGAAATCAAGAGTCAGACACTTAACCAAATGAGCCACCCAAATGCCCTGAGTTTTTTTTTTTTAAACAAGGTTACAGTTTAGCTGGAAAGCTGGTTAAAAGTATATGTATATATGTATAGAAACAAGATCCTATGGAGATATATAAAAATATTAATATGCTTTCTGTGGATGTGGAGATTTATTGCAAATTTGATTCCTATATTTAACTACTTTTTGCCCTATGAGAAGCATGCAGACTTAAAAGGCAAAACTATTGGGATAGAAAACAGATTAGTGGTTGTCTAGGGCTGGGGGGCCTTTCTGGGGTGATCAAAATAGTCTAGATCTTGATTGTGCCAGAGTAACAAGACTGGATGAATTAGTATCTGTTAGCCAAACTTTAAATGAAGAGAAAGTTACTACGTATGAATTATACCTCAATAAACCTGTCTTAAAGTAAAAAAAACAAGATTGTCCTTGACCCCTTGGCTATTTATGTACGACCCCATCACAATCCAGTGCTCTAGATGATCCAGGGAAGTTGGGCCAGGACCCTTTCCTAAAGGGCCACTTTCAGGTTTCAAAAGTAACCACTGGGGCACCTGGGTGGCTCAGTGGGTAAAGGGTCCAACTTCGGCTCAGGTAGTGATCTCACGGTTCATGGGTTCGAGCCCCATGTCAGGCTCTGTGCTGACTGCTCGGAGCCTGGAGCCTGCTTCGGATTCTGTGTCTCCCTCTCTCTCTGACCCTCCCCTGCTCACACTGTCTCTCTCTCTCTCTCTCTCTCTCTCTCTCTCAGAAATAAATAAAACATTTAAAAAAATTATTTAAAAAAAAAAAAAGTCGGCATTAAAGGAAGTAAACAGCCGGAACTAGAAATTGAATGCATGTGCCCCCTTGGCAAAGCTCGGGGATCAGAGGCAAGAACAGCAAGCTGGCCGAGCCCAGTTCCTCACCACCACCGCCACGCCAACATCCCGGGCCAGGGTCTTCAGCTCTCGAGCCAGCTGCATCATCAAGGCCAAACCTGGAAGAGAAGCAGAGGGTGAGGGCAGCAGGGCACCCGGAACTAGGCTCGATGGAGACTGGATTTCAGAGCTGGGAGGCAAGGTGGACCACGGGCTGGACTGTGGGCTCTGCCACACCTCTTACCTTCCCTCTGCTGACCTCCCAGAAGTGGGGAGACCACGGCAGTGACCGAGTCCACAACCACCACCTTCACAGTCGAGGCACTGCTCACCTGAGGAGAAGTGGGTGCCATGAACCAGTTAGCCTCTAGGGGGCATCCATTACAGGATGAGATTGCTCCTCTATCAGGAACTGGTAAGAAATAAGTTCCCCATCCCCAAATATAGCTGTGCAGGCATCACAGACTTTCAGTAAGGTCTTTTCCCTCTACCCCACCTCCTATGTAGGTATAAGAGATTTTACTGAAGGCTTGGGTGAATAGAGAAGTTTTAAACCACAGGATGTCACAGACACCCCAAAATAATTATATTTGAGAAATCCCTGTTCCAAGTTCTATGGCCCTAGCCAAGAATTTTCTTTCTTCTTTTTTTAAGATTTTATTTTATTTTTTAGAGAGTGTACACACATGTACAGAGGGGGGAGGGGCAGAGGAGGGAAGAGAGAGAATTTTTCTTTTTTTTAATGTTTATTTCTTTTGAGAGAAAGCATGCAAACAGGGGAGAAGCAGAGACAGAGGGGCAGACAGAATCCCAAGCAGGATCCCAGCTGTCAGCGCAGAGCCACACACAGGGTTTGATCTCACAAACTGTGAGATTATGACCTGAGCCAAAATCAAGAGTAGAGTGCTTAACTGACTGAGCCATCCAGGTGCCCAGAGAGAATCTTAAGCAGGTTCCATGCTCATGTGGAGCCCAACTTGGGCCTCAATCCCACAACCCTGAGATCACGAGCCGAGATGAAATCAAGACGGACACTCAATTGACTGAGCCACCCAGGCACCCCTTAAGATTTTATTTAATTTTTTAAGTTTATTTACTTATTTTGAGAGAGAGTATGCACGCATGAGCAGGGGAGGGGCAGAGATAATGGAGGGAAAGAATCCCAAGCATCTCAGCATTGTCAGTGCAGACCTTAATATAGGGTTCAATCCCATGAACTGTGGGATCATGACCTGAGCCAAAACCAAGAGTCAGATGCTTAACCGACTGAGCCACCCAGGCACGCCTTAAGATTTTATTTTTAAGGGGCACCTGGGTGGCTTAGTCAGTTAAGCGTCTGACTTTCGCTTAGGTCATGATCTCGTGGTTCGTGGGTTCGAGCCCCACATTGGGCTCTGTGCTGACTGCCAGCTCAGAGCCTGGAGCCTGTTTCAGTCTGTGACTCCCTCTCTCTCTGACCCTCCCCTGCTCACATTGTCTCTCTCTCTCTCCTAGAAATAAATAAAAAAAAAAACACAAAAAAGAAAGATTTTATTTTTAAGTAATCTCTACACCCAAAGTGTGGCTCGAACTCACAACCTTGAGATCAAGAGTTACATGCTCTACTGATTAAGCCAGCTAGGTGCTCCAGTCCCAAATTTTCTTAGTAGCCATCTTTCTCCTGATGGCCAGGCCTCCACCAGCTTTCCAGGCCCCTTTTTTCCCTCTCCTGCCTACTCCCCAAATTCCTAACTTCCTGTGCTAAAGGGGTTAGCTTTCTCTTTACCTCACTTTCTCTTTCCAGGTCATCATGTCTCTCAAGCCTCATTTTCTGCATCTAAAGTAGTTCTAAATACAGACTATATAGACAGCCATCTGTTAAAACCATAAACTTTTGTCTTTACACAATCATTAGCATCTTGGACCTAACCTCCCTTACTCCTTATATACAAGTCATTTGCCAATTCTGTTTCGACAGCTTTCTTTGTCACTTCATGCCAGCCCAATCTTGGATATTCAGCATTATCTGGCCTGTCTTTTGCATATCTTCCTTCATCTTCCGGTTTCTGACTCTCGGCAACCAGCTTGTTTAAGAGAAGATGGCAGAAAAGAGAGAAGCTAAAGCTGAAATCAGCTTCATTCTTCCTCACTCTGGGAGAGCAGGTTGAAATCTCTGGCTAAAATGGGGACAGTCAGCCTTTCACTGCTGGCAACTATGGAGTTATCAGCTCATCTGTGGCACACAGACCCTAAAGCAGCCCCTTTGACCCCTACCCCCAGGGGTATAATCCCTCATATAATCCCCTCCCCCAACTATGGGTGAGTCTTATAGCTTGCTTCTATCTAATGCAGTGTCAAAGGTGTTGGAATGTCACTCTCTGGTTTAGGCTATGTTATATGGCAAAGGTAATGAGACATCACTCCCAAGATTACATTGTTATGAGACTGCATGTTGCATTTTACTCTCATTCTTGTCCTGTCTTGATGAAGCAAGTGGTCATGCTGTGGACTGCCTATGGAAAGGGCCACATGGCAGAGAACAGTGGGCAGTGTGGACAACTGATGGCAAGAAACTAGAGCCACTAGGAAATGAATTCTGACAACAACCTGAGTGAATTTATAAGTGGATTCTCCCCCAGTTGAGCCTCCAGAAAAGAACACAGCTGCCCCCAGCTGCCATCTTGATTACAGACTACTGAGATCGTAAGCAGAGGCCCCAGCTAACTGTGCCAGACTCCTGACCCATAGAAATTGTGAGGTAGTAAGCATGTGTTAAGTCGTTAAATTCACGGTAATTTATTATGCAATAGAATATATTATTATATATATTATTATATTATATATATTATATATTATTATATTATATATATTATATATTATATTATTGTTATATATACATGCAATAGAATATATATCACAATGGTTTTCCAGTAAAAAATATAGTCATTTGACCTGGGAGTTGAAAGATCTGGGTTACTAGCTTAGGTCTTATGCTAATTATGTGGTGACTATGAACAACTTGCTAAACTTGTTTGGCCCTCACTCTCCTCATCTCTAGAAATGGAGGGTTGGATCAGATCTAGGCTACTTGACTTCATGTATCAACACACATTCGGGTCATAATCAGCTATGGCTCCTATGGCAAGTATCTGTTCAACTATTATACATTCTTAAGTTTGTAAAAATGGTTTACTTTACATGCAATCTTGGGTATGCCCATAGGACTATGTTATGCTTTGGGGTCAGAGTTTAACATAGATTGAGCTATTCTTTTTTTTTTTTTTTTAAATGAATTGAGCTATTCTGAGGTGTCTTTCTAAATCCAATAGCTTATATATCAGTACATCAAATCCTAAGCACCTAGCATGTGTAGTGTGGTACCAACCCAAATGACATTCTAAACCTCTCTTCCTAGTTAACAGGATTCTGAGGGTTTTCAGATACTGGGCAGAAATCTGCTGATATCACAGAAGGTGGGCCCAATCCCTAGTCTCAGATACACATAAAATTCTGTTTGGGCCAACTAGATGTAAAGCAAAGTCTACTAGTGGGTTTTGGAGAGAGATTTCTCTTTCCTGATAAAGGGGAGAAGTGTAGAAAA
Organism: Hyaena hyaena; assembly: GCF_003009895.1. Taxonomy (NCBI): domain Eukaryota; kingdom Metazoa; phylum Chordata; class Mammalia; order Carnivora; family Hyaenidae; genus Hyaena; species Hyaena hyaena. The sequence continues at coordinate 715,507 of NW_024081533.1, forward strand.
GGGGCGATCTATTACTGCCCTCAACACCGGTGTTGATGTGTGAAGACATAAGGCTTAGAGCTATAGCAGCCACTTTGCAATCATGAGGGGAAAGAGCAAGAGAATCAGACATACCAACCTAGAGCCCCCTGATACTGTGGACCAGCCAAGCTCCAGACTCATGTGAGAGGTTCACGTGTCTGTTAGGCAGACGCTATCACTTAGAGCTGAAAGTAATCCTAGCTGATCCTGTGGGGGAACAAGTGCAGGAATGAATGTGACATGATCCTTGCACTCAAGGGTCTTACTGTTTAGCAGGAAAGATGGGCATGTAAACAATGAGGCACTCAGGAATGGATTAAGCACTCAGGAATCCCATCCTGGAAGTGGCAAGCACAGCTGGAGTCACCAGATGGCACATCTGCATTTCCAAACAGTCTGTTATAGGACACCTGCCCACATACAGATCTCCCGGCAAGCAGGGTGAGGCAGGAAGGGACAGAACAGAAGGCTCACCTGCTGGGACACAGCACCTCGGAGGTCCTGCAGCACGTCCAACATTTGGAAGATGTCAAACGCACGAACCACCTGGATCCTCTGGAGAGCTCCTGCCTAAAGCAGTGGGAAAGAGAAGGAGGGGCTTTGGATAAGAAGGAGCTGGGAATCAAGCAAGATGCAGACGGATTTTAAGTCTGAGCAGACACATCTAGACATAAGGACTCAGGTCCAAGATGGCAAATGGGCTTTGTCTACTGGGCCAGTTCTTCACATTGGTGGTTGCCCGGGGGCTGACCTACAAAGCCAAGTCAGACCACAGTGGGGAAGTACAACATGCAGGTCTGATTAGGAACATCTGCCAAGGGCAAGAGATGGGAAGGAAATACAGATGATGGGTGTTTACCAGCCATGAATTAGGATGTGCAAGGAGTTGGGTTACCTGGAAGATCAGTTCAAGTAGCATCCCAGCTGGGACAATGTCATAACAGGGGAAACTTGAAGAGTACAGTAGGTATTGCTAGACAGAAATGACTATTAATCCAAATGGTCATAACTCTTGCAATATAAGGGGTGACTGGGGTCTTCCTGTGTCAGAATCTCAAAGGAACTCAACCCTCCTGCCCCTTACCTGCTCCTCCTCATCTGGGGTTCTGGCCTGAAGCAGCTGGAGGAGGCGGGAGGCTGTCAGTCCTCCATTGGAATCAATGTAGACAACGTTCTGCTGCAAGCTGTAGGCCACATTTGCAGACACACAAAGACATACCTGAAAAGAAAAGGCATTGGGAGAACTCGAGCCCCCAAAGGGGGCTCACAATGGGAACTCCCTACCAAATCCTGTCCAAATCCCAGCGACATGAATGGGCCAAGTTCAAGCCCTACTCCTCATCACACAACTTCTCTCTTCAGAGCTCTAACTCACAAGCACATTGACAGAAACTCCCTCAGGGAGGGGCGCCTGGGTGGCTTAGTCGGTTAGGCGTCCGACTTTCGCTTAGGTCATGATCTCGCGGTTCGTAGGTTCGAGCCCCGCGTCGGGCTCTGTGCTGACTGCCAGCTCAGAGCCTGGAGCCTGCTTCAGTCTGTGACTCCCTCTCTCTCTGACCCTCCCCTACTCACGCTGTCTCTCTCTATCTCTCCTAGAAATAAATAAAACATTAAGACAACAAAAAAACTCCCTCAGGGATACAGAGCTATGCTCCCACATTCCCCCCTCCACCCCCCCCCCCCCGCCCGTCCTCCTGGCTGCTGGCCGCATGTGTACCTGGGTTTTGCCGCTACCTGGGCCTCCTACAATTTCAGTCACTTCTCCAGTGTAGAGACCAGCATCAAGCAGTTTGTCCAGGCTGATGAAAGAAGAGGAGGAAGGAAGAGAATCAACCCAGGGGACTGGAGGGAACAGAGGGGAGTAGGAGCCAAGAAGAAAAGCAAGACATTCCTTCCCAACACTGGTTCTGCCCAGACTTTCTGAACATCTCTGGGGAAAGAGGGCACAGCTGCAAGATCCTGCTTGGGTCCTTCTTCATCCATTCACTCTGGACCTAAAGATCACTCCCCACAGAAGTCTCTGCTGCCCCATCAAAAGGTCCTCCTTCCTGATCTGACTCTCAATCCCTCCTGGGTTTCCTTTAAACTCTGAAGTCATTATAGATTCATTAGGAAGTTGCAGAAAAAGTTGCACAGAGGGCTTGCATGTACCCTTCCCCTCACTGCCCCTAACGGTAGCCTCCTACACTGTAAGATAGACTGTACCACAGCACAACATCGCGAGGCGACCCTAGTGCAATCCACAGAGCTTATCCAGATTTCCCCAGTGTTACATGTGTGCACATGCAGTTCTATGCAATCTTACCACGCATGCAGGTTCATGCAACCACCACAATCAAGATACAGAGTATTTCCATCACTACAAGGCTCTCTCGTGCCACCCTTTTATAGCCACACCCCTCCAAGCCACCCCTACCTGGAAACCCCTAGTATGTTCTCCATCTCTATTATGTTGTTTCAAGAATGTTATGTACATAGAATCACACTATGTAGCCATTGTGGAGGGTTTCTTTAGCTCAGCATCATTCCCTTGAGATCTATCCAAGTTGTTGCATCCATAGCTGTTTCTTTTCATTGCTGAGAAGTAGCTCATGGTAAGGATGTTTAACCATTCACCCACTGAAGTCTGTTTTAGCTGTTTCCAGTATGGAGCCATTATGAATCAAACTGCTACGAGCATCTGTATACAGGGTTTTGTGTAAAAAACCTGTTTTTACTTCTCTGGAATAAATGTGTAAGAATATAACTCCTAGGGGGTGCCTGGCTGACTCAGTCAGTACAGCATGCAACTCTTGATGTTGGAGTTGTAAGTGTGAGCCCCACGTTGGGTGCAGAGATTACTTAAAAACACAATATTAAAAAAAGAATACAACTGCTGTGTAAACATATGTTAATTTTATAAAAAAAACACTAAACTATTTTCCAGAGTGGCTATGCCATTTTACTATGTATGTAACTAACAATGTATTAGAGTAATTAGTCTCCCCACATCCTTACCAGCATTTGGCACTTATCAGTACTTTTTGAATGTTTGTTTATTTTTGAGAGAGACAGAACATGAGCAGGGTAGAGACAGAGAAAGAGACACAGATCCAAAGCAGGATCTAGGCTATGAGCTGTCAGCAGAGCCTGATGTGGGGCTTAAACCCACAAACCATAAGATCATGAACTGAGCTGAAGTCTGACACTTAACTGACTGAGCCACCCAAGCGCCCCTATCACTACTTTTTATTGTAGTCATTCTGGTAGGTATGCAGTAATATCTCATTATGGTTTGGTTTGGTTGTCTTTTTTTAATGTTTATTTGTTTATTTTTGAGAGAGAGAGAGAGAGAGATTGTGAGTTGGGGAGGGGCAGAAAGAAAGAGAGACAGAATCTCAAGCAGGCTCTGTACTGTTGGTTCAGAGCCCAACACAGGGCTTGAACTCATTAACTCTGAGATCATGACCTGAGCCAAAATCAAGGGCCGAACCCTTAACCGACTGAACTACCCAGGTGCCCCTCAATGTGGTTTTAACTTGTATTTCCTTAATAACTAATGATGTTTGACATCTTTTCATGTGTTCATTTGCCACCTGTATGTCCTCCTTGGTGAAATATCTGTTCATGTCTTTTGCCCATTTGCTAATTGGATTGTTTCACCATTGAGGGTTTTTTTTAAGTTTATTTATTTTGGGAGAGAGGAAACTTGTGCGCATGCACATGTACACGTGGGAGAGGGGTGCAGAGAAAGAGAGAGAGGGAGAGAGAATCCCAAGCAGGCTCTGTGCAGACCCTGAAGTGGAAGTCGACATGGGCCTTGAACTCACAAACTGTGAGACCATGACCCGAGCCAAAATCAAGAGTCAGACGTTCAACTGACTGAGCCACCTAGGTGCACCTTACCATTGAGTTTTAAGATTTCTTCATAAATTCCAGATGCAAGTCCTTTGTTGAGTAGGTGGCTTGCAAATACTTTCCCCATTCTATAGCTGGTCTTTTTGTCCTTTTTGCAGGGCAGAAGTTTTAAATTTTGATTAGTTTTTATCTTCATTTTTATTTTTTTGATTAAAATTTTTACCTTTTTTTAATTAATCACACTTTTGGTGTCATGTCCAAGAACCCTCTACCTAGCCTTAGTTCTCAAAGATTTTCTATGTTTTGTTCTAAAAGCTTGAGGGGCACCTGGGTGGCTCAGTCGGTTAGGTGTTCGACTTCAGCTCAGGTCATGATCTCACGGTTCATGGGTTCAAGCCCCACATCGGGCTCTGTGCTGACAGCCAGCTCAGAGCATCGAGCCTGTTTTGGATTCTGTGTGTGTCTCTCTCTCTGACCCTCCCCTGTTCACACTCTCTCTCTCTCTGTCTCTGTCTCTGTCTCTCTCTCAGAAATAAATAAAACACTAAAAAATTAAAAAAAAATAAAAGCTTGACAGTTTTAGGGCACCTGGCTGGCTCAGTTGAAGTATATGACTCAATCTCAGGGTTGTGAGTTTGAGTCCCATGTAGGGTCTTGAGATTACTTTAAATAAAATCTTGAAAAAATAAATAAAAATAAAAGCTTGATGGTTGTATATTTAAGCCCATGATCCATTTTCAGTTTTTGTGTGAGATGAGAGGTTTAGGCTTATTTATTACCCCACGATGCCCAATAGTTCCAGCACCAGTGTTGAAAGGTTATATCCTTTCTCCACTGAAGTGTTTTTGCACCTTTGTCAACAATCAGTTGGACATAACTGTGGGTGTATTGCTAGGTTCTCCATGCCACTCCATTGATCCGTGAGTCTCTCACGCCAATGTTGATTATTGCCTTATGAGATGCCTTAGCCTTTGGCACCCTGATTCCTACAACTTTACCCTTTTTCAAATTGAGCAATTCCACATCATTACCTTTTCCGTTTAATTATCAGAATAAGCCTTATCTCTACCACCAAAAAAAAAAAAAAAATCTGCTGAGACTTTGGTAGGAATTGTATGAAGTTTACAAGGGCAATTTGTGGAGAACTGCCATCTTTGCTCTGCCAGTCCACGAATCCAGTAGGTCTCTCATTTATTTGGGTCATCTTTCATTTCTTTCATCAGCAAGTCTGAATTATCAGCATACAGCTCCCATACCTGCTTTGTTAGATTTAGACCTAAGCATTTCATTTTCTTTGGGGCAATTGCAAATGGTATTACGTTTTAATTTTCCAATTCCACATGTTCATTTTCAGTATATAGCAATGCAATTGATTTTTATGTGCTGATCTTGTATCCTGCGGCCTTGCTGAATTCACTTAGTTCTAGGAGTTGGTAATTATTTTCTATTTGCTTGTTTTTGTCTGTCTTCCCCATTTGGCACAGAGCACCCAGGGGCAAGGACTGGGCTCTGACATTGGCATAGCGCCAGAAACACGGGAGATGCACAATGAATGTTCCCAGAGAAACAAGTGATAGAACAGTACCATCTAGTGCCTATATTGCCAAAACCCTGGCTGAGAAAGCCTTGGGATAAACTCAGAATAAGCCAGTTCCCAATTCACATCCTGTCCTTGAACCACTATGAAACAGGTCAGTCACTAATCACCCTCCACTTCCTGCCCAACCTGTGGGCTGAAGCGTCTCTACCTACACCACAGCCCATACTAATGGCTCCATGTCCTGACCTCATGCATCCCTTTTCCAGCCCTGCAAACCTCTTCCCAGGCCCCAGTACTCTGAAACGGTTCTCGAAGCCCTCCCCTGACCCTCCTATGTACACCAAGCATCACCTCAGTAAACAACCCATCTATTTCAATTCCAAGGACTCCATGATTATAAGCACAGGTCCCTGCCGGGCAAAACGCTCTGGTCATCACTCAAGAGGCCTGTGGCTTTCCCACTGGGACCAGACAATCCCTAGCTCCATCATGGTAACAGTTCTCCTGGTGTGGTCCCCAGACCAGCAGCAAGAGCATCACCTGGGAACTCATATGAAATGCAAACTCTCAGGCCCCACCCCACATCCACAGCATCAGAAACTCCAGAGAGCGTATCTGAGTTTCACCAAGGCCTCTAGGTGATCTGGATGGGTGCTCATGTCTGAAAACCACTAGGCTAGACTAGTCACCAGAGGAGTTTTGAAAAAGAGGCCTCCATCAGCAGTTCCCAAACTTGTCCGCACATTGGAGCCACCTGGGAACTTCAAAAACTACCTGGACACCTGGGTGGCTCAGTCGGTTGAGCATCTGACTTCAGCTCCAGTCATGATCTTGCAGTTTGTGAGTTTGAGCCCCACGTCAGGCTCTGTGCTGACAGCCTGGAGCCTGCTTCAGATTCTGTGTCTCCCTCTCTCTCTACCCCTCCCCCGCTCATGCTTGCTCTCACTCCTCTCTCTCTCTCCCTCTCTCTCAAAAATAAACAGACACTTTAAAAAGAGTTAAAAAAAAAAAAAAAAGCACAACTACTGATGCCTGTTACCCATCCCCAGAGAATGTGATTTAATTGGTCTGCTGGAGGCATGGGTTTTGGAATGTTTAAAGATTCCCCAAGTGATTCTAAAGCCCAGACATGTTTCAGACTCACTGACCTAGAGTAATTAAGTCAGAATTTTTCTTAACCTCCCATTTGATTCTAATGTGTAGCCTGGGCTAAACCACTGGTACCGACTCTCCAGACTAGAATCAACCTCATTCTTGGCCATGAGAACAACGCCGCATAAGGTATTCCCAAGTCCCCTTCTCAGCTGACTTCTTACCTGTGTTCCTGTGTTTTCATGTCATGCCTCCTTTCATGTCACTGCCCACAGGACTCTCCTACGAATCACTTCTAACTCGGTACATGACCATGGAGAGAGACACCCTGCTCTGCCTGCCTTGTGCAGCAGAAACACACCCGCTCTTAACATTTGTTTTGAAAACAAGTGATTCTGAGAGTTAGCCTCCACCTTTCCCTTGGAATTGGCTTTTAGTCTTTTTTTTTCCTCAGTCATTCATTCCAATATGGCCTAAATACCTCACATTTCCTGAAGGCCTAACTCTAACACGAGGAAGAGGAAGACACAGAGATGAACGAGACCCAAACCAGCCTTCAGGGAACCACTAATCTCCCCCAGTCAATACAGCTTCTTCCAAGGTCTACTTCACGCTCTATCGTCCTTGTAAAGGCTCACATTGCACATCAGGCTGTGAGATGGCCTACAACAAAGAAACTCATTTAATTTGGGTTAATGAAGCATTTTCCCAGTGTGACAACGGAACTCCCCACCTCCCTTTTAAAAGTTACATCTGGTGACCGTCCAGAGAACGCTGTGAGGAGGGCAGCAACCCAGCACATCATCTCATTCCTCACAGCTACACCCCACCAGGTAGCAAGGCCCGCTGCGCTGCACGTCTTTCCAACGCGTCTCCTGCTGTCACCTGCCCTCGATGGGACTCACACACCCCACCGCCGCCATCTCGGTCTTGGCCTCTCTCCTGCAAGCCTCCCTGGTCCGCTCCACCCTGCACACCTCTGCCCTGTGCTCACAGCTCACTTTCATGTCACGGTGTCTCTCCTGGAGGGAGTCAACAGGGCAGCCGAGTCCAAGTCAGAAGTGTGACAGGTACAGCCTCAGGGGCCTGGTCTGCCACTTACTAGCTGTGTGAACTTGCACACGTCACTTAACCGGGGTCCTGGTCTCATCTAGCCGATGGTGGGTTTAACTGTGATGCACCCATTGATGGTCGTGGAGAACAAAGGAAATCATGTACTGTGGAGTGCAAACACAGTGCCGAGTTCTTGGCAGGCACTGAGAGTAAGCCCATCCATTCCTCAATGCCCACGGCCTGCCTCAGCCACAGAGCTTTCCAGAAGCACTCTGATTTCCTTTTCAATGCCCCACTGCAGGCACAATCCTGACCATTTATCATTTGACTACTCCCTAAACACTTTCTCTGCCCATGTTGCTTTTATAAGCTCCCTAAGCCAAAAGGCCAGGTCTGCTTCCGGTTAATCACTCCCTCCTTACGCTGCTTCCACACAGTCGTACACCTCTCTTCTGTGCACCTGCTTTCCTATCTACCCACTAGACCCCACATCCATTAAGTGCAGGAGCCGTGCCACACTGGGATACCTATCATCCACACGTATCTGGCACCTAGTAGGCACACCAGTATAAGAAATGGATAAGAGACTCAGACCCCCATCTGGGAGGAATGAGCACCATGCTGTATGAACCTTGCCAAGAGAACGTGTTAGGGAAACAGCATTGGTCAAACCAATCCAGAGACCTTTCTGGTGGCAGAGTTTCTCATCAAATTCTGCAGGAACAGGCCAGGAAAGTTGTCAGACTCCCTTGGCCAGTAACTGGTTGCGGTCTTCCAACTCTTCCCCCTCCAAAACCTTGCAGCAGAACGTAACTACTCCTTCACAAAAGCTCTCTTGGCCCCTCTTGCTGCAGGGTACAGGGCACACGCCCAGCTCTGATCAAGTATCTCAGGGCTGTACCCACCACTCTATGCCCCTCAATCCTCTAGAGCTAAACTCTAGCTGGGTTAATAATCACTAACTCACAGGCTCACTGAAGAGATAACCTGATGTCCGTGGCTGGCATGTGGGAGGCATTCAGTGAGCATCATTCCTGCCCTGTTCTCTTGCCCTATTCTTTTTGTTTTTGTTTTATTAATTTTGAGAGACAGAGTGCAAGTGAGGGAGGGGTCGGGGGGGGATAGAGGGTCAGAAGCAAGCTCTGCACTGACAGCAGAGAGCCTGACGTGGGGCTCGAACTCACAGTGAGATCATGACCTGAAGTCAGATGCCCAACTGACTGAGCCGCCCATGTGCCCCTTGCCCTATCCTTAAGTGAAATGGGAAGCGGGGCCAAAAAAGAGTTGCTGAACAATAATGAAATACTGACATCTTGTGTTATAGGATAGTGGTTCTCAGCCAGAAGCAATTGTGCCCCTACAGGGGTCATCTGGCAATGGCTGGAGACATTTTTGATTGTCACAACATGGGGAGAGGGGAGGTACAACTGGTATCTATTGAATAGTGGCCAGAGCTGCTGTCAAAAAATCCCATAATGCACAGGACAATCTCCCTGCCGCCCTCCCACCCCGGCAATTAATTACAAATCCCAAAATGTTAGAAGTGTGAAGTCAAGAAACCCTGTCATAGGGTAAGAGAACTCAGAAGTCCTGACCATCTGCCCTTGTGGCCCTCATCACTGCCTGAAACACCCTGCTCTCTCTAGATTCAGGCGTGAAAGGACGCACTGGAGGCAGCCCTGTCCTCCAGCCTCTCACCTGCTTCCCCAAGTACAAACCTTCCGATGCCAGTGGACAGGATGGAGGTGGAGGTCTTCAGTTCCTCGTATAGATCCGCGCCATTGAAGGGGAAAGCTGAGAACTGAGCCAGCAGCACCCTTCTCAGGGCAACCAGGGCCTACGGAGAGGGCGGGGGCGGGGGGGGGGGGTGTACTCAAGATGGGGCCGGATCCATTCAACCCGAAGCAGCCCAGGGTACTCAGCAATGACCGGGCGGGGGGGGGCGGGGGATCATCCCAGGGTCTCATACGCTGCGCCCACCCCAGTTATCAATTTCTGGAACCCTTGGCTCAGGGTTGAGCATTTAGAGCCATCCAAGTTTGGAAAGTGGAGATGGTCAGCTCACCTTGTAAGACAAGCCACACTTCTGGGCTACTTCCTCCAGGTCTGCAGAAACCAGGTCCACCACTGAAAACAAAGCACACGTGGCTGATTGGCAGGAAGGGAGGCGCCGGGCTTCCCACAAGTGGCTTTTCCTCTTCTGTAAAGCGGGGTGACGATTCTACCTCAGGGCAGGCGGTCTCAGGCGGCATACGTGACAGCACAGGGCCCCGGGACCCGGCGAGGCGCCTGGCACCCAGTAGGGGTCCTGCCCTCCCCGGGGGCTCTGCTGGCCCCACTCCCGCTTCCCAAGCCTCTGCAGAGCGGTGCGGGGCAGAGAACGGGGGGTGCGGGGGCGGCCCCTCCCGAGCACGCCTAGTCCGCGCTGTGCCCAGCTGCGTGGCGCGCACGCGGTCACCTGTCTTGATACCGCGGCTCCTCAGAAGCTGGACCGTGTCCTGGGTGAGGCCCGGGCACAGCCCAGGCCTAAGCACGCCCATGTTCCCTGGGGTCCGGGTAACGCCGGGCTCGGGGCTGGTCGTCCCGCGGGCATCCGCGGGGCGCTTCCCCTTCGCCCGGCGGCACCCCGTTCCAGAGGGGGCACGGGTGGCAGCGCGAAGGGGCCGCCGCCCGCGGGGTCCACGCGCCTTAGCTCAGCAGCTCGCGCCACGCCGCGCTTCCGCCTTCCAGGCGCCAGGACCTGGCCTGCAGCGCCACCTGCTGGCCCATGGCGACAGGGCGGTTAGGGCGGAGCCGCGCGCGGGGCGGGAGCCAGACCCCCGCCCCCCGCCCCCCGGCGCTCCACCCCCGTGCCCTCCCCCGGCGCCCTCGCTGCACTGCAGACGGGACTTGCTCTCCGCCCACGAGTTCCCGCGTCCCGCACCCGCACACGCCTCCACCCGCCTCCTGGGGCGCGCGCGCGCGGCTCGTGCTGCGCGCCCCCGGGCATCGGCTTCTGTTCTAAACGCTGAGGCGCGGAGTTCGACCCGACGGACCATCCCTACTCTCAGGCACCTACCTGTTAGTGGGGGGGACAGTGAAGAGGAGTGAAAGATAGCGGGTAATTACAGATGTCTATGGTAGGTGCTAAGAAGCAGCAGAGCGCACAGAGGGCATCTGCCTCTCTAGTTTTGAAACAACACTTTCTCTTTTGGGGGAATGAATGACAACAAAAACCCTGATGATTTGGAACACGAAAGATATGATTTGGCATTTTTAAATGTCCTTTGCTTTGCCTCATCCTTTGGAAAACATAAAACAACTTTACAGGGTTATGTCCTCACAGTCCATTTCACAGAGGAGGAAACTGGCTCAGCGAGGTGAAGTCACTTGCCAAAGGTTTACACAACCTGTAGGTGCAGAGGGGGACTTAGAGTGGACAAATCGCAGGTGAGTGCAAAGCCACTCTAGCCACGTCCAGAGTTGTGTGTTGGTCTGGCCCATATTTGAATCCCTCTGCAGCACCCCCATTGTCACTCAACACACAAAGACACTCAGGGTGAGGATGTGGCACATTTAGAGTTCTAGCAGTAAAACTTAATTGTATGTGGGCTGTTAACCCCACAAGCCATCTGGACTTTCCCTGTGCTTATTGACATAGTGGGGGGTCGCTACCCAGGATTTCTGGATATAGAGCCTCAGCTTTCAAGAGACAAAGTCCTCCACTCCCAGAGACCCATTTCAGTGCTGCCTGTCTCCCAGGGCCCCTGCCATCTCCCACCTGCCCCCAGGAGCCTTTCTCTCACCACCTTGCTCCTCCTTCCCAGAGCAGCTCAGAAGAGAACAGATGGTAAGCATTTTGAGATCTTCAGAGAAGAGCAGGGCTGCTGTAACCACAGAGCATTATAGCTGGAAGGGGCCCAAGGGATGATATAGCCTGTCCCTTGTACCCCACTGCTAACCCTGGCCCTGGGTGGCAGCAGCCTCAGATCAAGGGGGACCTGGCCCCTAATTGTTACACTCTGTGATGATTATGAAGTCAGCTCATCACACCCCCAGCCCATGCAAACTAAGGTTGGGTCCACTGCTCCCAGTTTCTCTCTGCTTCCTGTCAGCTGCATAGTGACAGCTGTGGTCCCAAAACAAACAAGATGGCATCAGAGACACTGTGTAAAGTGGGAGATGGGGAGGAGGCCATGCTGAAGAAGGAAAACCTCAATGTTCTGAATGCACTCGATCAAATGTCGAAGCCCTTTCCAAACCCCAAGTCTATGAACAGGACCATCACTACCAAAGGACTCCCACTTTCCGCAAGGGGCAGTTTGGTTAACTTCTTGGAGGAAGATATCATCAATCTACCGTAAGACACAAGTCTGGTCCTTTCCTTCTTTCTAAGGCTGGAGCTGAGGGATGGGGAGAGGGCCTCAAAGAAGCAGTGATGCTTCCTTGACCTGTCACAACTTGGTCCCTGAACCCTGGAAGAGCACGACATGTGTGCAGGCTGCACTGTGGATGTCTGACCCCAAATCAGTTCTTGGAGGCTTGGAGGCGTCCTGCTCCAGAAGGCCTTTGAGGATTAATCAGAGTTTTGTTGACGGTACTTCTCATCCAGCTTTGTCTAGCTGTGGTCCTCACCACTCCGACACACCCCCATATAGCCCCCCTACTCCATTGCATTCCCCATGGCTCCTCTTCCTCAGTCCCCCCTTTTGGTGCCTTTGCCTGCCTGATTATGTCCCCCCAATAGTCTGCCTGCCATCAGCCTGAAGTTTACTGTTCTTCCTCAGTGATTCTGGGTTCTCTAGCTCATTCCACAAAACTCTCTGAGCATCTCCAAGGTGTCTGGCCTAATATCAAGTTCTAGAAATGCAGGGGCGCCTGGGTGGTTTAGTCGGTTAAGCGTCCGACTTTCGCTTAGGTCATGATCTCACGGTTCGTGGGTTCGAGCCCCGCGTCAGGCTCTGTGCTGACTGCCAGCTCAGAGCCTGGAGCCTGTTTCAGAGTCTGTGACTCCCTCTCTCTCTGACCCTCCCCTGCTCACGCTCCCTCTCTCTCTCTCCTAGAAGTAAATAAAACATTAAAAAAAAAAGTTCTAGAAATGCAGAGCTGAAAAACACAGACCCTGCCTTCAAGGAGCTTTCAGTCTGGTGTGTGTGTGTGTGTGTGTGTGTGTGTGTGTGTGTGTGTGTGTTTGGAGATGTTAGGCATGAATCAAGAATAATGCCGCACAGTCTGTGCTGTGACAGGACACCTTGAGGAACCAGATGGGGCTGTCACTGTCTAGAAATTCTCAATAATTTTGAAGAAGTTGCCCCATGAACTGTGTAGCTAGTCTTGATGACATGAAAGGGATATGACGTCCAGGCCGTAAGGGACCTTTAAGTAAGCAGGTATGGCTAAAGTGACAGATACTTGTAGGAAATGTCATGATATGATAGGAAAATCTTGGGCTAGGAGCCCAAGTTCAAATCCAAATTCTACCACTTAAGATATATGACTGTAGACAAGTTAATTAAGATCAGGGACCTTCAGTCCCTCATTTGCAAAATGGGGCTAACACCCATCCAGCAGGGCTGTCACAAAGATCATAACAATTTTTTTGTCCAGCATATAGCTCAATGCTTAAATACTTTCTGTGCCCACTTCAGCACCGCTCTTTTGAATAAGAGAATCTAAAAAAGACTCTTGGGGTGCCTGGCTGGCTCAGTCAGTAGAGCATGCAACTCTCCATCTTATGGTTGTGGGTTCGAGCTCCCTGTTGGGTTTACAGATTAGTTTAAAAATTGTTTTAATCTTAAAAATAAATAAATAGAGATTTATCAGGGCAATCCAAAGTATAAGTGACCTAAATGCACAGACTCTTCACCCTACAAAGGACCTTGACCTTGATGGGGGGTGGGGAGGGGGAGTCATTTATGCCAAATATTCACCAAAGGCCAGCACAGAAGGTTTGGGCTGATCAGGATTTCTCAGGAGGCAGTCTTTGGGGCTGGATCTCAAAGAAAAGTTGGCCTATGAAGGTTCAAGTTCTGCCTTGAACTCACCATGTGACCTTGGTCAAGGTGCTTGGTCCCCAAAGGCCCAGTGACTGCTCCTGCTATACCACTCCTCTTCAAAATGTGGGTTGTGATCCATTAATGGGTCAGCAACTCATTCTAGTTGATAAGAGACCAGTATTGAAAAAAATGAACTAAAAGAATAGAAAATCCCAGAGCACATCCCACATAGAGTAATTACTGGCTTGTGAAATGTGTTTTTGTTTTATGTGTATATATGAGTATACCAGGTTTCCAGGTAATATGTATTTCTTACTTTGGGTCAGTGTAACAAAAAGATTTGAGAGCCAAACTTTTTGGATTTTGTACTTCATCAGTAAAAAAAAAAAAAAAAAAAGTAAGGAAACATGTACAAGGTTTTTCTTTGTAACAGCAAAGAATTGGTAACAATACAAATATCCACGTAATGGGAAATGTACAACAGTTAAAATGTCTGAACCAGAACTACATGTATCTATACAAAGGAATCTAAAAAAACAGTGTTGAGTGAAAAAAGCGAGCTGCTGATGGATATGATACCATTTATTTATATGAAGTTTTAAAATATGCAAAATAATAGCAGATCTTGTTTAAGGTTAGCATACATGTGTAACAAACCTATAGAAATGCACATGGAGGGGCACCTGGGTGGCTCAGTCGGTTGAGTGTCTGACTTCAGCTCAGGTCATGATCTCACAGTTCGTGGGTTTGAGGCCCATGTCAGGCTCTGTGCTGATAGCTAGCTCAGAGCCTGGAGCCTTTTTGATTCTGTCTCTCTCTCTCTCTCTCTCTCTCTCTCTCTCTCTCTCAGAAATAAATAAAACATTTTTAAAAATGCACATGAATAGTAAACACAAAATTTGACATGTGCTGTACTAGTTACCTCTGAGAGGGAGGATGCAGAGTGAGATGGGGGACATGAGTGTTGGGGGTTTTAACTCTACTATTGATGCTTTAGTTCTGAAGCTAGAGGGTGGCTAAGTGGAAGCTTAATATGTTATTCTTTTTTTTTCTCACTTTATCATATGTTCATTTTATTTTTTCCAGTTTTATTGAGATATAGTTGGCATATATCATATCAGTGTAAGTTGTTCAACATGATTTGATACATGTGTGTATTGTGAAGTGATTATCCTAATAAGTTTCATTACCATCCATCACCATACTTAGTTACAGATTTATTTCTTCTAAGAACTTGTAAGATCTACTCTTAGCAACTTTCAAACATTCAATATAGTATTACTAACTATAGTCAGCATACATTATGTTAATCTATTATTCTTGATATCTTGTGTATGTCTAAAATATTTTTTAATTTAACAAAATTAGTATGGAAGAAAGGGTTTTTGAGCATTTTCCCCAATATAGGTATGTTTATGTGTACTGTTATTAATCTCACATGCTATCTATTGATAAATACTGTTAAATCTTGCAAAATCTAAGTAGATTAGTAATTACAGTTCAACAGTAGCAAGTGAGTATTAGAAAAGCTTCATTATTTTTATTTTAGGTACTTAGATATTTTTCCATACCCCACTAGATTGGTTTGGGCATTCCCCCAGGGTATTTGGACCCTGCTGTGGAAGGAGGACTTTAGGTTTTAGCAGTGTGTCTCAAACTGTGGGCCTCAGAACACATCTCAGAACGGTCTGAAGAGCTTATAAAAGATACTTTAGCAGCTTCCCCAGTCCTATCCCAAAGGCGGGGCGGAGGGGGTCGGGCAGGGGCCAGGAACCTGCATTTTCCAATAAGTGTCCTGGTGGGTTGAATGCACTGCTACAGGGTGATAAGGATGTTCTGAGCTATTCAGAAGCATCTGGGGTTACCGGTGAGTCAGGCTCAAGGCCTGCCTTCCGGGAGCTTCCCAGCTGCGTGGCTGGGACGGGGGGGCTCCTTCAGTGGGCTCACCTGTCTCCCTCCCACTCAGGAAGCCGATGCCAGTGGAGGATTCTGAATGCAGCTCTGACGACACCAGCATCTCCCCACTCTCATCCACCTTGTTGAATCCCATCAAACTGGCTGTGACCCAGCCCAACAGCAGCTTCTTTGCAGGGATGCTGGAGGGTGAGCTGAACAAACTCAGCCTCTCCTCGTTGGGCAGGGACACGCAAAAGAGGGACCTGGCTCTCTGCCCCCTTCAAACATCCCAAATAGCCCCTGGGGCCCTGCTGGACCTTGACAATCCTGAGCTGGACACAGACACCTCCTCGACACCCTCAGAGTCCTCTGTGGTCATGGATGTGCCGGAGGCACCCTTCATCTGTGAACACACAGTCAGCGATTCCACAGCTGTGGTAAGTTTCTCTCTTCATGCATCCAAATGCAGGCTTACTGGCTGCCCCTGTGTGCCAGGCACTGAGCTGAGCTCCACAGTGAGTGCAAAGATGCCTACCACCTGCATCCGGACCGCAAGCTCCTGGCACAGGAGAGAGGCCATGTCTGTAAAGCACTCTGATGCAAGCTGGATTGGGCGCAGTGCTATAGGCAGGGTTCAGATCAAGTGCCACCAGGAATTCAGAGGGAAAGAAACATTACTTCTAGGTGCAGAGATACACTTGGTGGCTTTGATAACATTTGAGCTGGGACACAGAGGTAGGATTTAAACATCCAGGGATGGGGAGAATGGCAATCCACGGAGGGGCTGACATTAGTGATGCCTCACTGGTGGGAAAAGGGAGCAAATAGCCAGGTCCCAATGCAGGGCTCTCACACTTTTCTGCACCGACAGATCCAATCGTCTTGTTAAAAATGAGAATCCTGGGCCTCATCCCTAGAGATTCTGATTCAGTAGGTCTGGGGTGGGGCCTGAGAATGCACCACTAACAAATTCTCAGGTGGTGCTGAGGGGCCTCACGTTGAATAGCACTGTTCCAGAGTCCAGGACAGGGAACAGAGTGGGGGAAGTTAGTCTGGTGTCATTTTTTTGGAGGCCCTTGCAGTGTTAGGCTACTTTATAGGTTTTTCTATAAGCAGTAGAGAAGAGCTCTTTGCAAAGCCTTATATCCAGTGGTGGATGCAATGTGAGCTGTATTTCAGGAGGATAAATCTGGAAGTCCCAGATGAGCAGTGTCTCTTAAAGTGTGGCTCCCAGACCACCAACAGTATCAGCATCATATGGCAGCATGTTTGAAATTTAAATTCTCATCCCCTCCCCTTCCACTCTGGGCCTCCTGAATCAGAAACTGTGGGGGCCAAGTCTGTTTTAACAATCCTCTAGGGGGTTCTGATGCACACCCGACTTTGAGAACCACTGGCCTAGATGGAGGAGAAACTGGAAACGGGAGACCTGAGAGAAGACAGCAGGGCCAGGAATCTGCAGTGTTATAAAAACTCCCCAAGCTCCTCAGCCAGGCTTGGCAACCACTGTTGTAGCACAGAGCATGTGGGCTCTGGAACTACTGGTTTGAACTTTGGCTCTGTCACTCTGTGTGACCACAGGCCAGCCACATGCCCTCTCTGAACCTGTAATCTCTGCAAGGAGTGAGGTGCACAAGATGATCTCTAAGGTCCCTTGCAACTAGTCTAGAAGAAATATGGGCTGGTGGCACACCCTGGGAGTGGGGGTGGGGGTGAGGCTGCCCAGGAGAGAAGCAAATGCTGCGGGCCCGTGGAATGTCTTCCATCAGACCTGCCTCAGCCCCAGGAGGGCCAGGGGATGGGAGTGAGGCATTCAGACCCATGGCTAGGGGTGGGAGGTGAGGGGAGGAGAGCCTGGAGCAGGTCTGAGGAAGCCTGAGGTGGGGCTCTCTTCTTCTAGATTTCCTGGACCTATGCCCCGGGCAAGCAGCAGGTCAGTTTCTACCAGGTCCTGTTGCAGGAGGTGGCCAAGACAAATGACAATGAGCTGCCCAAGGCAAAGAATCGCCCATGGATTTTCAACAAGATCTTGGGCACCACTGTCAAGCTGATGGAGCTGAAGCCCAACACCAGTTACTGCCTCACTGTCCGTGCGGCCAACACAGCCGGGGTGGGGAAGTGGTGCAAGCCCTACAAAGTGAGCCCTGGGGGAAGAGGGCTGGGAGGTCAGGGGTTTTGGAGGCTGGGGGCACTCCCGTGCCCTCACAACTCATCTTCTTGCTGGCTGTCTTTCTGCCTGGGCGAATGAGCATGAATTCCAGGTTGCTTCCTTCTGGGAGGTTCAAGGATTAAGCCACTCTGAGGCCCACTGGGAATGAAAACTAATATATTCAACAGCATCTCTGTAATGTTCAACTTCCAAAGCCATTACTTTTGGGATTCCTCAACTTAATACCAATAATTGTGAGTGGACCAGGAAGTTAAGGGCATTGAGGGAAATACAGGGAAACGGCGAAAGGGGGACAATGAAGGGAAGGGAGATGGGCAGGGGCATGGGAGGAAAGGCCCAGACAGCCCTGTGGTTGGGAACGTCACACGACAGGAAAGGCACAGGTTTGTACTTGTTTCTGGTATCCCATGAACAGGCGGTGAGGCTGTCTATTTGGCAGACAGCAAGGGGGTTGCAAAGACAAAAAGCCGAGCTGGGGTCAGGTCTAGGATGGAATTCTGAGGGGTTTTGGTTTATTTCAGTTTGCAACCGTGGCCACTGACTTGAACAGCTTCCCTGAGAACAACCCCATCCAGATCACCGTGCAGCGCAAGGAACCCCAGCGGAAAACCGTGTCCATTGGGTTGGAGGAGATGCGGAAGCTTGAAGATCTGGAATACCTATTTCCTTACTAAGGAGGGCCCCAGGAAGCCCAGTGCCCTCAGGAGCCAGAATTGTGAAACGTACCACCAGCACCATGCCAGGGAACCGCTGACCACCCCGCCTGGAGCCTGGTGGCGGTGCTCCCATAGCTCCGTCCCTAGGCTGGAGGCGCCACAGGCCAGGTCAGGTCAGCCACTGCCCACAGCTGCTAGGCATCCTCCTCCCCAGAGTTGGGCTGGGTCCACATCCCTCATTAAAGCACTGCAGGTCATCCAGGATCCTGAATTGTGCTTCGTGTGGACAGCCGGGCTGGCTGCCATCCACCTTCCTAGCTTCCGCCGGGACCAACAGTCCAGGTTGGGGGCTGGGGGGATACGGAACACAAGGCTGGCAGGGCACTGGGGTGTTACCGTTACCTATTACTCGGCTCTGCCAGCATCACCCCTTCCCCCGGGGGAGGGAGGAAATGTCACTCAAAGACTAAAATGCACGCAGGCCAGGAAGAACAGCAACGCTGCACAGAGATGGTGGCAGCTCGATTGTCAACATCAGACTTGAACTCTGGAAGGACATGGCACAAAGCATGTACATTTTGGGGCAGGGCAGGATTTAATCCTAGTGTTTCCTGGATGCGAGGGCACAGACAAACCATCTAAGCTTCCAGGGCTGTTTCAGGGACGTGAAAAGCCTATAGGTGGGACTGCAGGGGTCCCAGGAGGGTCACGTGAGCACACACAGAGCGAGAGCCCACACAGGGTAGGAACTCAGCCACCAGGCCTCTCCTTTGCCCTTCCTGCAGACACATGCGAGCTGGAGATGGAGCAGCACAGCCAGTGCAAAATCATGAAAGCACAGCGGGCAGGGGACAAGAGATTAGAAATGCCGTGGCCCCTCAGTCTGTACAGGGACAGTTTAGAACCCAGCTGCTGGAGCATGGAAAGTGGAGGCAAGATGCATGGAAAGGCAGGATTTTGCTCAAGCGTTTGAAGACATCTGGTGGGCATTCCCTTCACTGTGTGATAGTCCTCATGGGGCAGAGAAGCATCCTCCCACATCACACCACACCCACTTCTGCTAGCGCCCTCACCACTGCACGCTCTGTTAGAGGGAACCCCCCAGGGCAGCGGTCACCTGCTCTGTGCCCTGAGAGCCTGGCACAGTGCTCAGTGCACTGCAGGAGCTCAGGAAGGGTGCTAGGTTTGAGAGGCAGACGAAAGAAGCCTTAGAACGGCCCTGGCCTGCAGAGCTCTCTGCTGGTGAAGGTGGTCTCCATCGGTGCCTTGCGGTACGCTGAGCAGTCGTCAGCTGGCGTTACAGAACTACACTTCTACCTGTGTGGAATTCTGGGAAACACAGCTACATGAGACTAGCATCTACCATACTGGACAGCACGGGCTCACATCATCCTCTGGCTTCCACCAGCCTCCCCAGCCGCACTGGCTTCTCCCTCATAGGCACAAGGGAAAGAGAAGAAAGGTTGCTTCGCAGTTAGTATTGCTTTGGTGAAGCCTAGAGGGAGGGGTTAGACAGACGGACTCAGCACAGTCCTAGGGTGAGCCTTGGGTCTCTGGGACAAGGAATTAACAATCCAAACACACAAAATAGAAGTTATTTATTTGGTCACAGAATCTAGGGTCTGATGCTAAATAGAATATTCAGGAAAGGAGGAGAGGCAGCAGCGGGGGTCTGGGCACTGCCTGGCCCCTCACCACCAGCAAGGTATGGAGTGATGGCCAAGGGCTGAGCGCCCAGTGATGTTTTCCCACGACTCTGACCTCCTGCTCTGGGAGGTGGGGGGACCCCACTGTCTGTCCAAGGACAGCAGACCGCACTCGTTCACAGGGTCACCAGCCTGGCCTTCGGTCTCTGTCAGGGCAGGGAGCTGGCAGCAGCTGAGTCCAGGTGGGAGTCACGGAGAACAGGAGTTTATCATCTCCTCCATCTGTGGAGAAGAGGAGGGAATAGCATGGGGTCCCATCTTGGGAAGGGGAGATTGCCATATGATCCCAGGAGCCCACTACAGGGAGAGCCTGTGGTTCACCTGGTCATTAAAAGACTAGCTACCATCTCTGCGCTGGGCACCCAACTGCCTGCCCCAGCCAAGACCTCGTCCCGGGGCCTGGCCACTCGGATGCCCACCAAGGTCATCTGATAGCATAAACAATGAAATATTTACAAGTACACACGCTTTGGGTTCCCAAGTGTTCACCTCCTATCTTTGATCCTCCTGTCTCCTGAGGCTTGTTAACTCCCCGGAGGGGGAGGGGAGCACGTGAACCATGCTCTCCAAAACCATGGAGTGGAAGTCAAAGCCAGTATCGGAACTAGGTGTGAGGCCTTCAAAACCCAGTGTGCTAAGAGCGACTGCCTCGCCTTCAAAACCCAGTGTACTAAGAGCGACTGCCTCATGCTGGAGGGACCCTGGACTCGCCCTCTGGAGAGCACTGTCAGGGTCTCCCATAATCCCTGTAATTCTGCAGTTCTCCCTCTTCACCACCAAGAGAACGTGGTACCACACCCCATCTTAGGCACCTGGAGAACCCTTAGAATTCTACACCAGAAGGGAAAGGTGCAAGGAGGGACCGACTTAAGGGCATGGGAGCCAAGCACACCAACCACCACCTCCCCCAAACTCACATCCGGAGGCATTTGTCCTTCCCACCACTTGCCACTCGCTGGCCATCTGGACTCCAGTCGACAGCGTATACCTAAACCGAGGTGGGGGCGGGGAGAAGCAGGTCAGAAAGGCAGGCGGGGGCAGGAGGGCCAGGCTTCAAGCCCCACTGCACCCCACCTCTCTGCTCACAGGGCCAGCCATACCTCATCTGCGTGGCCTGGCAGGTCAGCAGCCAGCTTCTGGCCCTTCACATCCCATACCTTCAGCGTGCTGTCACTGCTGCCACTGACCAGGAGCCGGCTATCAGCTGACCACGCAATCTGGTACACAGCAGCCACGTGGCCACGCAGTGAAGCCAGGTACCTGGGCCAGGAAACAGTGATGATGGGTATTAGGTCTGAAGAGGCCCCTGTGCCCTCCGTATCTTGTGTGACTTTGAATCTATTGTAGTCATCTGTGGAGCCCATGTGCCTGATAGCCCCCTAACGCAAGCTGTTTGCTGACAGGTGGCATGGAATAGTGGGCCAGGCTGACCTGGAACTTTCAGTTCATTACAGATGAGCTTGGTCTATTTGGACAAGCCATTAGGCCTCTCTGTGACTCAGTTTCCTTATCCTGAAAAAGAAGGGAACTACCTATTTCAAAGGCTGCTATACAGAAACACACAATGGCTGAGACAGCAAGGCCCCAGCAAGGGTTTCCCTTGCCCCCTTTCTCTTCTTGCCCATGCCTTTGCCTCTCTGCTGACCTGACTAACCTCACAGGCACAGTACCTCATTATACCACTGCTTCTCAGACTTTAATGGGAGCAGGATCACCTGATGACTCTCATTAAAACGCAGATTCTGATTCTTCAGGTCTGGGGTGGGGCCCAAGACTCTGCATTTCTAGCTGATGCTGCAGCTGCTGGTCTGTGGACCACACTTTGAGGGGGGCCAGAAAATGACTGCACCTCAAGTCTACACTTCCGCTGCAATCCTGGCCATCTTAAGATTTCTCTCCTTCAATATGAAAGGAATTAGCATTTTAGTACACATTTCTTGCCAGTCCTAAATATATCATCTCACTTAGTCCTTGTAACAAAGCTGAGAGGTAGGTGTGCATCATACAAGAGAGGAAACAAAGGCTCAGAATATCCAAAGGCTTGCCAAGGCCACGCAGCAAGTGGCACAGCTGAGCTCCTTCCAGAGGAGTGGTGCCCCTCCTCTCCCTCCCCACGCCCCCACTCACCTGCCTGTCCTGCCGTCCCACAGTTTGATGGACTTGTCAAAGGAGGCGCTGGCGACGATGCGGGAGTCAGGGGAGAAGAGCACCTGGTTGATGAGGGCCTGGTGTCCCGTCATCCGTGCGAGGGGCTTCTTGTCCTCTGCTGGGGACCACAGGAATAAGGTGAAGTCGTCTGAGCCAGACACCAGCCTCTCTGGGCCCTGGCCCTAGGAGAGGGAGAAAGCACACTGTGTTGGACATGGTCTCAGACAGGAGACCCCGAACTGGGCAGCAAACGCACCACTGATGACCCAACACCAGCAAGGAGGCCAGGACTAGGAGAAATGAGGCCTGGCCAGCTACCAACTCACGTGGGACCCCTGGCAGTCACTTCCCCCAAAAGGAAATTTTATGCACATGGAATAATTTCTAAGACACATAACCATAAGAAAAAGCAAGATACAGAATAGTGTATTAAAAAGGGTAAATATTTGGGGCGCCTGGGTGGCTCAGTCAGTTAAGCACCCGACTCCAGCTCAGGTCATGACCTCACAATTTGTGAGTTCGAGCCCCGTGTCAGGCTCTGTGCTGACAACTCAGAGCGTGGAGCATGTTTCGGATTCTGTGTGTGTGTCTCTCTCTCCCCCTCCCCACTCATGATCTCTCTCTCAAAAAATAAACATTAAAAAAAATTTAAAAAGTGGAAAGATTTTATGTGTGGGTTTGTACACATGTGTACGTATATTGCATCTTTGTGTACACATACATATGTATGTGGAGGTATGAAGTCTCTGGAAGAAAACACAGGACACTAGTAGCTCCGGATGCTTCCAGAGGGAACGGATGGATGGGCAACAGAAATGGGAAACTTTTCCACCATTTACCTTTTTGTGTTCTTTGAACCTTTGACCACACGAATGTGTTACTTAAACTAAATACAATAAAAAATAGAGAAAACACAACAGGAAAGTAAACACAACACAATAAAATGGTCCCTGTGCATTAAGATTTTAAGATTGTAAACCAGGATTTCCATGAAGAACTTTCTGGAAAAGGAACATAGGAGCTAGGGCTAGAAGGGGGAGGGTTCTGAGTGCCTGCAGAGTGTTTCAGGGACCAGTGGAGGAAGAGTGTGGAGCTGGGCATGCTGGTAGCTGGCATACACTCACCCGCACGAGGCTATATCGGCTCAGAGCCCTCTCCTTCAACTCCTGCACTGTGGCCAGGTACCAGAGGGGAGAGGAGGAGATGAGGAATGAAGCTGATTAGAAAATCCAACACAAATGGCAGACACCCCCGCCCAGCCCAGGTCCAACCTCACACAGTAAGCTCAAGAACCCGCTCCTTCCCAAGTGGCCCTCTCCCACACACTCACAGGACCCTTGGAGGTCCTGGGCGTTAACTGAGGCCTCAGCTGGCTCGAAGGCGCCTGTGCGCAGGGCGTAGTCAGTGCTGAGTGCCATGGTGTTCACCCAGTGGCCGTGGCCTTGCAGAGTCCGGCACAGCACACCCTAGGGCAGAGGGAGACAGGTCAGATGCACAGCCACCCTATTCTCCACCCTAGGGAAGCGGTACCCCCAGATTAGCCCCGGAAGACAGTGACACGGGACTCAGAATTAGGACCCTCGTTCATTGTGATCTTAATCAAATCACCACTCTGGACTGAAGTCTCTCCTCGCTTATAAAATGAGAGTATGGCCCAGATCATTGTTTATGAAAGTGTGTTTCATCGAAAGAAGTTAAGTATGTGAGACTAAAAGGGCTCTGGTCAAGTTACTCTGGGATACGGCAGGTTTAATAAAGCTAACAGGCTTCTAGCAGCAGGAATTTCGGGACCACGTTCGTGAATGCTGGAACCTCCACTATCATGTAGCGCCAACCACAGGACTCACTGCTCCTGACGTACCTCCTCCCACCTGGATCCCAGAACACACTGGCCAACATTCCTTCCAGCCCTGGCACCTCATGGCCCAAGATTTCCCCAGGCTGCCCTCCAGACCTTCCCAGCTCTTACATCATGAGCCCTCCAGACTTTGATGGTGCGGTCCTGGGAAGCAGAGTAGAGAAGCCCGTCCCCTCCCCACCGGAGACAGGTGACTGACTGCGTGTGCCCAGTGAGGATGCGCTCACAGCGGCCCGCGGTTGTATCCCAGACCCGCACGCTGCCATCCTTGGAGCTGCTGGCCACGTAGCGGCACTCGGGGTTCCTGGAGACGGGGAGGGAGATGTGGCCCCACTTCTGACATGGGAACGGCAATAGCACCCCCCGCCATTCTCAGCTCAAAGGCCAGGGGCGATGACTCAACAGCTCCCTGAACCCAAGATCCAGCTGGATTGCAAGGCAACTCTCAGAGCCCATGATGAACAGCCCCCTGTCAAGAAGCAACACATGCTTGGAAGACCTAGCCCACTGCCCGCCAGGCCAGTACTGTCAGTCAGGCTGGCCATCCCACCCCATCAGGCAAAGACCCTCTGCATCAGGCAAAGAGGGGACAGCTTTGAAGCCCTGGCTCCTCATGTCCCCCAGCTCTGTGAGCGTCACTTACACGTGGAGGGGCTCCCAGCTCAGGCCTGTGATCCACTTGCTGTGGCCAGCGAGGGCCCTGCCCA
Organism: Hyaena hyaena; assembly: GCF_003009895.1. Lineage (NCBI taxonomy): Eukaryota > Metazoa > Chordata > Mammalia > Carnivora > Hyaenidae > Hyaena > Hyaena hyaena. The sequence continues at coordinate 740,166 of NW_024081533.1, forward strand.
CCTGCTTCCCTGTGCTTGGGTCCCACAGGAGAATCTAAGGGACAGAAGCTTACTGAATAACCCTCTCCATCCTGTCCCTGGGTCCACCAAAGGTCCCCGCCCACTGCCCCCAATCCACCTTTCCCTGAAGACCCCAGAACCTCATTGCCTAGATGACGACCACCATCTACCTGGCCGTTCTTGCAGCCCGAGGCCAACTTCTTGCCGTCTGGGGACCAGGATATGCTAAGGACCCAGTGTCTGTGTCCTAGGAAAGCAGGGGAGGGAGAAAGGAGGGAGCACATGTCTGTCTTTAACCTTCGTGCCTAGCACGTCTGGCATGCTGCAAGAACTCCTCAACTAGTCCCTGAACAAATGATCAAACAAAAGGAGAGATGAAGCTTTCTACGCAAAGACAGAATTCATCCCAAGTGTAAAGCCATGCACCTTGCTGCACAGATAATACTTCCACTTTCTAATAATTCCTCCATGATGCGTGGTATAAAGTGTTTTCACACGTCATTTTTTTTAAACCGATGAAGTAGAGAATCCAAAAGTTTGGCTTTCAAATCCTTTTTATTTATTTATTTTTACCTTGACCAGAAGTCAGAAATTCATATTACCTGGAAACCTAGTATACTCCTACGTACCCGTGAAACTAAAACACATTCACAAACCAGTGATTAGGTGTGATGTGCTCTGGAATGTGCTCAACAGTATGGAGCAAAGCAAGAATTACTCCCAATTTTTCAGATGATCAAACCGAAGCTTAGGGAGCATGCCCTACCTATACAAGGTCACCCAGCTAATGTGTGGTCTCAAGCCTCATCCCAGGACTCAAGAGACAAAAACACTGAGGGGTGGGGGGCGGCAACCTATACAAGCCTCCTGGTGATTCTGATGCTTAAGTTTAAGAACCACTGTGGTACAGGCTGGATTTAAGGCAGGTTCTCCTTACTACCAGCCTCTGCACAATTCGCAACCCTACATTGCCTCTCTGGTCCAGTGTCTGCTTGTTTGGAAGTGGCTGACTGGGCTCAAGGGTAGTCCCTACCTAGGAACAGGCAGCTGCCTACTGGGTTAAGGGGTTGAATCAGCTCTGGGCCTCCTCAGAAACTAAAGAGCTGAGTAGATGATCACCCACCTACCACTGGGTTAAGACCTTCCCTCTAAACGGCTAACCGCATACTGACCCTGGCATGTGAAATGCGGTGTCTCGGTGCTGAGATCCCAGAAGCGCACAGTGGTATCTCCGGAGCCACTGGCCAGGTACCTGGGGAAGAAGAGAGGCCACCTGACCTCTGCAGTGGGGACACAGGGTAGGCCCTACACCAAAACACGGCATATGTGCATTTCTGCTGCCTATTCAATTGTCTTCTGGGCATAGTCTGAGACCAGACTTTTCTCTCTCCCCTGAGAAGAAGTATGACACTGATAGCACCTGGGAGGAGACCTCCCCCCCTCCCCGCTGGCAGTCATATCTCTCTCCTTCCTTTCTAAAAGGAATGGCCCCAGCTATAATCAGATTTGGAGTTTCTCATTATCCATGTAGGATTGTGAAATGCAAACAAACTCAGTTTCACAGATGATGAATTAAGTCAGAATGTGACTTGTCTGGGGCACACACCCAAGGAGGCCTACAGCTCAGCTCTCCTGAGATCAAAGCCAAGAAAGGCTCTTACAAGGTGGGTGTCCTTCAAAATCAAACACCACTGGGGAAGTCCTCTACTTGGAACCTGGGCTCTGAGCTCAGGTCTATGATAGGCAGCCTGAGGCCCCACTGATTGTTCACTTGGGGTATCCACCCCAGCCAGAGGCTGCACCCCCATACTCTACGCCACGATTCTGCAACTGTTCTTACTTTCCTGTGGGGCTGAAGGCCACAGAAATGACTGCCTCGCTGTGACCTTCCAAAGAGCTGGTGCAGCGGGTCACGGCACGAACCCTGAAGATAGCCTGTGGCTGGTAGATGATGTCAAGGACCTTCTCTGTCTCCACTGCCTGTGACTCCAGCGTCCTCCCCAGTGACGTGACGATCTCAGCATCGTGGACAAAGAAAGCCAGTGGCAGGGGATCCTCCTGGAGGGCAAAGGCAAAGGGCGACTCCTCCATCAAGGGATAGGAGGAGGGAGGGGTGCTCCCGAGTGAGCTGTGGCCAGAAAGCTTCATTCTTTCCTGCCAGGGTGTGGGGTACCCCCCCACCATGCCCACCAAGCAAGGCCTTTTTTCATCTTCGAAGAGGACAGTAAGTTTAGTACTTAGATAGACAGTACTTTAAAATCCTTTATCTGCATCTCACAACAACCGTGGGAGGCAGGCATTAATATTTCCACTTGGTCGAAGAAAAAACTGACATTCAGAGCACCTAAGTAATTAACCCAATGTCCTATTGGGAACAACTAATTCAAGTGCTTCAGAAAGAAAACTAAAGTCCAGAATTAGTGTCAGTATACAGGATTATGCAGTGTTTTCTTTCTTTTTTTTTCAGTATTTATTTAATTTTGAGAGACAGAGAGAGCGTGAACAGAGGAGGGACAGAAAGAGAGGGAGACACAGAATCCAAAGCAGGCTCTAAGCTCTGAGCTGTCAGCACAGAGCTCAACATGGCTCTAAGATCATGACCTGAGCTGAAGTCAGATGCTTAACTGACTGAGCCACCCAGGCGTCCCTATGCAGCGTTTTCTAAACTGCCACACCATGATGTACAAGATGCATCCAAAACACTGGTTGAAAATACAGACTCTGCTTTACCCCAGAGTCTGATGTAGTAAACCTGGGGTGGGGCCCAGGTATTATTATTTTTTTTAATGTTTTATTTATTTTTAGGAGAGAGAGAGAGACAGCGTGAGCAGGGGAGGGTCAGAGAGAGAGGGAGTCACAGGCTGAAACAGGCTCCAGGCTCTGAGCTGGCAGTCAGCACAGAGCCCAACGCGGGGCTCGAACCCACGAACTGCGAGATCATGACCTAAGCGAAAGTCGGACGCTTAACCGACTGAGCCATCCAGGCGCCCCANGAGTCACAGGCTGAAACAGGCTCCAGGCTCTGAGCTGGCAGTCAGCACAGAGCCCAACGCGGGGCTCGAACCCACGAACTGCGAGATCATGACCTAAGCGAAAGTCGGACGCTTAACCGACTAAGCCACCCAGGCGCCCCCCAGGTATTATATTTTTAAGCCCTCAGCCCCACTGGCCACACCAAATGATGAATGGCCCCACTGGTTTAGACTACGGGTTTTGAATCTGACATTTGGATTCTAATTCCAAATCTACCACCTACGGCGTAGTACCGTACAAATAACTTACTGCCTCTGGGCCACACTGAATAAAGTGTGGAGCTGCGTCCAGGAATCTGACGATGCACCCAATGCATTCAAAACCTGTCTCTTTTCCCAAGGGGACCCCGCAGGTCGGAGCGTAAAGCGCTGTCACACGGAATATATCTCATGACCGTCCCCGGACGTAGGTGGCATTGCCACGGACGCGCGCCGGGGTGGTTCACCCAGTGTCAGTGATCGCTGGGACCTCCGAACGCCAGACCTGGGGTCTCCCGGTCCCCTGCGGGCCGGCTCAGAGCAGGGCCTCCCGCCCAGGGGAGGGGAGCCGCCGCTCACCTGGGCCAGCAGCGCGTTGCACACGAGTTGCAGCTTGTCCGGGGTGATGTCCACGGGCACGTCGAACGGGGAGCCCAGCAGCCGCCCGCCCTCATCCTGGAACTGCACCAGCAGCCGCTGCACGTCGTGCGCCGCCGCCACGTCCTGTGCCTACAAGCGCCGCGAGGTCAGCCACTCCGCGAGGAGGGAAGGCTCCCACTGCCGCCTCCCTCGGAGCTCGGGGACCCCGGGCCGGAGCGCCCCCGCTCCCACTCACGCACACCCACCGCCGCCGCCGCCATCCCGCGTTCCCACGTGGAGGGAAAAGACTCAGGCAGGACGGAGCGCCGCTCCCGGGGTGCGGCGGCGCTGCAGCCCGCGACATCGCCCTCTGGTGTGGCGGAGGGGAAATGTCACGCCGTGCGCGTCCAGCTTCGCGCGCCGGGTACCGCTTCCGCAGCCTCGCCTTGGACGGGTGGCTGTCACCTCACTCAGTCCCTCCCAGTGCTGTGCACTATACAAACAGCCTTTTGTCTCTGTAGAACAGGGATTTTTGCCCCACATCATAGGTGGGGCAATCGAGGCTCTGAGCGGTTGACTTTCCCCAAAATCAGAGACCAGAAATGGCAGAAGGCTAAATTGGGTTGGCCCTGGGCAGCAGAGTCCCTGCATAGGTGGCTTTCAAAACCAGAGCCTGTTGGGTTGAAGGCAGAAATTATTACTCTTTTTTAAATGGACCAAATGAATTCATAATTCTTGAGTACAAAAGCAAAAAAATGTCTGCAGTTTTCAGCACTGTAAAGCAATAACAATAATGATGATAATGATAGCAGTGTGTCAGGCAATGTTCCAAGCCTTCCTCTCCCCACATTACAGATGAGGAACTGAAGCACAGACCAACTAACAGGAGGGCTTTTACCAGAAACCTGGGATCTTCCCTGGCAGCCCTCCCCATGTCCCCACAGTCTCAAGCTTGGTCAATCTGGCCTCCTTAACTTGCCCTGAATCCGTTTTTTCCATCTCCACTATTACACTCTGGACGGAGTCACCATGGTTGCCTACAAAATCCTCTTCACTTGCCTCTCTGTTTCCACTCTTGCCTCTTCCAATGTATCCTCCACACTGCAGCTCCAACCAAAAACCTGGTCTGTGACTCCACCCTAGAATCCTACAATGTCTCCCATAATAAGTGGGACAAAAATCAAACTCCTTATGATGGTCCACTCAGCCTTAGTTACCTCTCCAGCCACTCCTCTCTCTCTCCCTCTTTCTAATGTTTATTTATTTTTGAAACAGAGAGAGAACAAGTGGGGGAGGGGCAGAGAGAGAGGGAGACACAGAATTCCAAGCAGGCTCCAGACTCTGAGTTGTCAACACAGAGGCCAGCGCGGGGCTCGAACTCACAAACTATGAGATCATGACCTGAGCAGAAGTTGGATGCTTAACCAACTGAGCCACCCAGATGACCCCACTCCTCTCTAAGATCAAATTCTTCTGACTTTTGCTTAGTTCTTCCAAGGCATGACCCTTCTTACATCAGTGCCTTTGTACATGCAGACTTCTCTATCTGGAACTTTGATGGACAGAATTGTGTCCCACCGCCCCCCCCCCCTTCATATGTGGAAGCCCTAATCCCCAACGTGACTATGTTTAGAAATAGGGCCTATATGGGAGTAATAAAGGTTAAATGAGGTCATAAGGGTAGGGTCCTAGTCTGATAGGATGGGTGTCCTCAGAAGGAAGAGATACCAGATATTACCTCTCTCTCTTGCCTCCCTCCCCTCTCTTCACGTGGAGAAGAGGCCATATGAAGACACAGTGAAAAGGTAGACATCTACAAGCCAGGAAGAGAAGCCTCACCAGAAACCAATGTTGATGGCACCTTGATCTTAAAACTTCTAGACTCCAGAACTGTGGAAAAATTATTCAAGCCATCCCATTGGAGGTATTTTTAAAGTTTATTTATTAGAGAGAGAGACAGAGACAGAGAGAGAGAGAGCAAGAGCAGGGGAGGAGCAAAAGGAGAGGGAGGGAGAGATCCCAAGCAGGCTCCACTCTCAGTGCTGAGCCTGATGCAGGACTCAATCTCTTGACCTCTAGATCATGACCTGAGCCAAAATCAAGAGTCAGCTCTTAACTTACTGTCACCCAGGCGCCTCCTGTCTATGATATTTTGTTATAGCAGCTTGAGCAGCTGAAGACAGGGACAGTTCCTCATTCTTCAAGTCTTGTCTGAAATCTACATGCATTCATTCAACAAATGTCTCTGCCAGATGTTGTTCTAGGGACTCCACATATATTAACTCATTTAATCCTTCACTCAGGAAACTTTTGTTTAAAAACAACGCCATGTTTCTCTATTATGTGTTTTCAAAATATCCTGGTATTCTTTGTATTTAGAAATCACAGATCCATGGAATTATTTCATCCATTTATTCAAACAAATATGGTTGAGCACCTACTATGTACGCACTGTGATAGCCACTTGAAATATGTAAGTAAACAAAATAGACACAAATCCTTGTCCTCATGAGTGGTCTCTCCTTCCATTGTCACTCACGGTTCCTGCTACATAGTTAATGCTTAAGAATTGATGTGGAGTAAATTGCTGAGTCAGGATCCGAATCTAAGATTCCTAAGACCTAAAGTCAGAGAACTTCAGTTTTCTGTCAGTGGCAGGATCCTTTATCACATTAGTTCATTACTACAGAGCACTTGCCCCACAAAGGAACTCAGGGTTTAGGACACCATGATGGCAGGGAATCCCCTCCTCCATTCATTCATTTATTTATTCAGTCAACAAATATGCAACAGACAAATATGCATCAGAGCTGGGTCTTGGGTCCAGCAAGGCAGTAGAATCTGTCCAGGGTCATAGCTGTGTGGCCAAGGTTGCAGAGCAAAGAGCAGAATCTAGTGTGGGTGACCCACCTGTGCTTTTTCTTCAGTGCATTTCTCTTCCCTGGTCAGGTAGGTTTGAATATGTATGGGGGGAGGGGGCAGAATGGTGGTAAATGAAGAAAAGCGTCAGCATGAAGACACTATTCATCCATCCATCCATCCATCCTTCCATTCATTCATTCAAGAAGCCTGCATTGAGCACTGACTCTGCCAGCCCCCGTGCCAGGGGAAGTCAAACTGCATGAGATGCTGTCTTTGCCCTGTGGGAGGGAGCTCACAGCCTAGGCTTGGAGACACTGGGAGGTGAGAGATTTCTGAGTCCAAGTAGGAACAGACTCAAATTTGTCCCAGGAACCCTCAGTCAGATGGGAAGAAACAAGTCCTGCCCCAGGGGAGACCTGTTTTGGTGGTAAAAACATAGTTCTTGTCCCAAGAAGACCCTGTTATGATGAGAGAGACTCAGCTTGTCTCAGGAAAATTCCCAGGTGGATGGGAGGTACAGTACTTGGACTTAGGAAATTCCAGGCTGACCTAGCTCTGCTCAAAGAGAAGACTATAGTCTAGTGGGGGATATGAAGAGCCCACCCCCCTCCGTCTGCTGGGAGAGGTAGGTTGAATGCATCCACTCCACATGGATGGGGGACACAGGAGAAGGCCTGCAAACCAAAACAATGCACCCACTTACACCAAACTTGAACTGGTAAGCCCCTCTGTCTTTCAGAAAAGGAGGGACATTTCAACAATGAGTGCTGCAGGGGTCTGGGAGTTGTGGGCAACTGGAAGAGGCCCTTCCTTCCAGAAGGGCATTTCTGTAAGTCTCCAGTTGGTCCTGGACCTGGGCAGCTGCTCCAAGTCTGCCAGCCCCTCAGCTGTCACTCTGCTCCCAAAATAGCAGTGGTTGGGGGAAGGGAGAGGAGATTGTTTATCTGGGATGGAGGGGGAGAAGGGGAATTATAGCTGTGTCTCCCTCCCTTCTGGATCTTTCTCGCTCTTTGTGATATGAGTGCCCGAGTCCAGGACTGCCCCTGAGCAGGACACTGGGACAGAGGTTAGTCAGCACTTTCACGTGCTAATGACTATCCACTCTGGGGAGGAGGAGGGCCCTGAGTATCAATGACAGACTCCAGGGGCACCTGCCCCTGTGGCCAAATATGGTCTGGAGCTACTGGCAGGGGTGATAAAACCTCTTGGGTGGGGGAGGGGGGCAGACTAAGGCTTGGTGGCTGGGAGGCGGGGGCTTCACAGGGAGCTCAGCTGAGCAGCATCACAGGAAAACAGACCAGGAGCACCGTCCTCTGAGAAAGTGAGCCCATCTGGAGAGTTCCTTAGACTGGGGAGGGAGAGGAGGGACTGAGAAGAACTTTCAAGGCTTGCAGTGAGAATTCAGGCCTTCGGCATGGTGGCTTCACCTGTCCAACTGGGAGAGGGAGGCACTGAGGCTCTAAGACTCCTTCAGCCATGCTGTTCTGCAAGCAGATGCTATAATGTCCTGAGCAATGGACTTGGGGGTGATGGAGTGGGTCCTTTCCAGGCAGAACCCTCCCTTCCATTCCAGTAGGAGGTGGCCCTGGAGCCCCAGACCTCAGGCTGGGAATCTGGCCCGAGGTCTGGAGTGAAGGGGTGGCCAGACTGAGCTGCCCCTGTCCTGACAGATGGCAGAGGCCGAAGCAGTCCAGCTGAAGGAGGAAGGGAACCGGCATTTCCAGCTCCAGGACTACAAGGCCGCAACCAAGAGCTACAGCCAGGCCCTGAAGCTGACTAAGGACAAGGCCCTGCTGGCCACACTCTATCGGAACCGGGCAGCCTGTGGCCTGAAAACGGTCTGGAGTGGGCAGCGGGGGAGGCTGACGGCCAGGGCTGGGAGGCAGGGGTGAAGGCAGCCCCCCATCCTGCTGGGCATCAGACCCTTAAGCTCCATTGTCCCAGCTCTTTTCCCTGGAGCCCTCAGGGGGGAGAAGGGCACCTCCCACTGCTTTCCTGAACCCATGGCCTGACCCACTCCTCTGGGAGACAGAAACTCCTCCAGTTGGGAATCAGCCTAATGGGAACTGGCATCACACTGGGGGCTTTTTCTATGTTATTCCACGGCCTCTTACTAACAGCACTGTGAGTCAGCTGCTCATGTCATGCCCATATTGCAGATTAAACAAACTCGAGGCTCGGAGGGCTCAGCAACTCTCTGAAATCGCCCAGGCAGTTAGTAGCAGAGCTGGATTCAAACCCAAGTTTACCTAATGCCAGAGCTCATCTGTTCTTCCATACCCAGCGAGGGGCCCGCCCTTAGTTCCCTGAGAGCCAGCAGCTCCCCAGCAAACCCTCTCTGGCCATCTCTGTGCTGGGCCTGCATTAACAGCGGCCCCTTCTCCTTCCCCATTTCTCAGGAGAGCTATGTTCAGGCGGCGTCAGATGCCTCAAGAGGTGAGTGCCCTTCCCCCAACCACTCTCCCCACACCCAACCCAAGCACCCCTGTTTTGTCTAAGAGGCTCTTTGTCAATCGAGGGAATTACAGATTGTAGAAATGCCATCCTAGGCATTGTAGGTGGGGCTTCGGATGTCCAGACAACCCATCTCTAAATTGGATTTTTGCAACTCAAATTATATATTAAATCATAGGTTGAGGGAAATTCTTTTTTTTTTTTTAATTTTTTAATGTTTATTTTTGAGTGGGGTGGAGGGGGAGAAGAGAGTGAGCCAAGGAAGGGCAGAGAGGGAGACAGAATCCGAAGCAGGCTCCAAGCTCTGAGCTGTCAACCCAAAGCCCAATACAGGGCTCGAACTCATGAACAGTGAGATTGTGACCTGAGCCGAAGTCAGACACTTAACCGACTGAGACACCCAGGTGCCCCTTGGGAGATTCTTTTATTAAAAGATGTTCCCAGAAATCCTCATGTCTTGGTAATGACACACACTCTGTTGTAAATTAGGGTATGCTCATTCTGGGCAAAACTGTAAACTTAACTAACTTCAACTTACACTTAAGTCAATGTTGGCTTAAGCACATTGTCAAAATGGGAAGGCTTCTCTTGGCTCCAAGTGTTGACTTTTGATCTGGGTGCCGTTCTTTTAGGAGAAACAGAGACAGTGTGAAGTGAGCTCAGAAGGGAGGGAACCAGCTGGAGAGGGGCCTGGAAATACACCCTGTGAAGAGCAGTTGAGGGAAGAGGCAATATTTAGCTCAGAGAAGGCAATTCCCAGGTGGGATAGAGAGCCGCCTTCAAATACCTAAAAGGCTGTCACAAGGAAGAAGGATTGGATTTCATCTCAGGAATTCCAGGGCTGGACTTAGGATAAAAGGGCAAAGTTATGGGAGATATATTTCAGGTTGGAAGAGGGCAGGACTTTCTTGATGGAAAGAAATGGCTTGGCTGCCTTGGGTAGGAGGGAGTTCCCCATTGCTGAAGGTATGCAAGTATACATTGGATGAGCACTTGGCTGGGATCATAGGGTAGCAGAGACTAAAACATCAGGAGCTGGATGAGATGACCCTTAAGCTCCCTTCAGACTATGATTCTTACTGCCTCCCTCACAAAGAGGAGCCTGGGGCCAGATAGCCCACATGGGTGGATAAACTCCAATGAAGACACAACAGCCCTGGGATTGAGGACAGTGGCAGGGGAGGGTGGAAGGTGATCTGCACCCCAGGTACCCCCTGAGGCCCCATCTCCCTCGCTAGCTATCGACATCAACTCCTCGGACATCAAGGCTCTGTATCGGAGGTGCCAGGCACTGGAGCATCTGGGGAAGTTGGACCAGGCCTTCAAGGATGTGCAGCGCTGTGCGACCCTCGAGCCACGGAACCAAAACTTCCAGGAGACACTGAGGAGGCTCAACACCAGCATTCAGGAGAAGGTGAGCTGGACCCCTACCCACAAGCCTTGGCTGCCTCCCCCCACTCCTAGCAGACACGTTAGGGAAGCAGGACATCAGAGCAGGTGTAACCCTACCTCCACACTCATGGATGGAGTGAATGCATGGCGCACGCAGGCGCCAGAGAACAGCCGAGCAGACGCACCCATCTTCGAGTGATCAGAGATGCTTGTTCCAGGGGACAAGCCAGCCAGAACTAGAACACCGGTCTTTTAAATTCCAGATGGATGGGGCGCCTGGGTGGCTCAGTTGGTTGAGCGTCCAACTTCGGCGCAGGTCATGATCTCGCTCGTGGGTTTGAGCCCTGCATCCGGCTCTGCTGACAGCTCAGAGCCTGGAGCCTGTTTCAGATTCTGTGTCTCCTCTCTCTATGCCCCTCCCCAGCTCATGCTCTGTCTCTCTCTGTCTCAAAAATAAATAAAAATGTTAAAAAAATAAAGTAATTTTTTAAAAAAATTTAATTTCCAGATGGAGGCTTTAAAAAAATTGTAACTTAGTATGCATGCAACGTGATCATCCTCTCTTTCTGGGAGGACAAAAGCAGTACTGAGGGGAGGATATTGCTGGATAATAGAGCCAGTACGAACAGGAAATCTTTTCTAGGAAAACGAAGTGGGGTAGAGGAGAACTAGGATCAAAGATGAGAAATCCTAAACCCTCATCCTGGCTTAGTTACCAATTTTCTTTCCTTTTTAAAAAATTTTTTAAATGTTTATTAATTTTTGAAAGACAGGGTGCAAGTGGGGGAGGGTCAGAGAGAGAGAGGGAGACACAGAATCAGAAGCAGGCTCCAGGCTCTGAGCTGTCAGCACAGAGCTCAACGAGGGGCTCCAACTCACGAGCTGTGAGGTCATGACCTGAGCTGAAGTCGGAAGCTTAACCCACTGATCTGCCCAGGCGCCCCTTAAGGGATTTGTTGGGGTATCAGTTCCTCCTCTGTAAGAGTGGGAAGGTAACTGATCCTTAAGTTCCTTGCTCCAAGACTCAGTGAGTCCTGTGTGCCTGGGGCAGCCTCCTGGTGGGACCACAGCACACTGTCTAGAGTGAGGACTCAGGGGCTGAGTAAACACAAAACTGAGGAGTGACCAGAGAAGGGGTGACAAATGAGAGGCCCCCTGGGAGGAAATGAGCCCGGAAGGAAATAGGCAGGACTGTAGAGGAGCAAAACAAAGTAGTGGGAGGTACAGAAGGAGCTGGCAAATGGTGGGAGTGGGATGGTGGGGCGGTGGGTGATCAGTTAGGTCATTTTATGGTAGACTCAGAGCACTGGGGTTGGGGGCGGGGTGTGAGGGATGAGACAAGTCAAACATAATGGATAAAATTGTTTTTAATGTTTTTTTTTTTTTTTGAGAGAGAGAGAGAGACAGTGTGTGTGCGAGCAGGAGAGGGGCAGAGAGAGAGAGGGAGACACAGAATCTGAAGCAGGCTCCAGGCTTTGAGCTGTCAGCATGGAGCCTGTCGTGGGGCACGAGATCATGACCTGAGGCAAAGTCAGCCGCTTAACGGAGAGAACCACCCAGGCACCCCCAAACATAATGGTTTTAAATTGAGTGAAGAGGTGCTTGAAAACTGCTTCAGGTTTCTGATCCTAGAAATCTAGTTCTATTTTAGCTCACTTTAAAAATATGTAATAGCTAATTATTTACCAGACTGCAAAATTTGGGTGATGGTCCATAGCCTTCCAAGACTTGTGATGACCAAATGGCATAGCAACCTTAACTAGACTGTAAGCCTTGTGGGGTGACGGCTTGATTTTGTTCACCATTCTATCTCCGGCATCTGCAACAGTGTCCGGCATGTAGTAGTTATTCAGTAAAGGTTTGTTGAATAAATGAATGAATGAATGAATGAATGATAATGTAGGGGCCCAGAGTAGCTATCTGAATATTTACTGAGCCACCTGGAATGTGGACCCCTGCCTGCCTTCTTCCCCACTCCCTCCTTTCTCCTCAGCTTCGTGTGCAGTTCTCCACAGACTCGAGGGTACAGAAGATGTTCGAGATCCTCTTGGACGAAAACAGTGAAGCCGACAAGCTGGAGAAGGTGAGTGCTGGGCAACCAGCCGGCCAGCAGAGGGCGCACTCGGGACACCCCCCACCCCCACCCCCGCCCACCCTTGGCTGGACTTCCGCTGCGGGCTCCACCGGATCTCTGGACAGCGACGCCCTGCTCAGTTGCGGAGGGAGAGGAGGGCGTGTCCTTGGAGAACGTGGGCAAAAATGGGCCAGAGGTTAAGCACTTTAGAAAAATCCCCTAATCGAGGCTATAAGGGCCAAGACTAGGGTGAGACCAATAAGGAGAGAGTCATGTGGCAGGGTTGGAGTTTCCATTTAAGTTTTTGAGATTTTGTTCACTATGAATTTTATTTTTTTGCATCGCATTGATTTTGATGTTTTAAAATATTGCATTAAACGTTATTCATCTTGATTTCTGAGGTTTCTGGTGTCCCTGTAAATGTAGCACCCAAGGCAAGTGCCTCATTCCACATACCCTGGTTTCCACCCTGAGAACTGCTGAAAATGGCACGTTAAAATTGTGTTCTAGTTCATTATAAAATATTGTAAAAAGTTATCCTGAAATATGAAAATATTTTCTCAAAATACCATCCTCTTAGCCAAATTTGTTGCTTTCGTTTTTGTTTTTGTTTTAATGTTCCCTTCTGGTCTTTCTTCAGAAGAAAAAAATTGAACATCTGAATGGTTTTTGTTTCTTTGTTTTTGTTTGTTTGAGGGAGAGAGAGAGCTGAGTGAAAGTGGGAGAGGGGATAAGAGACAGAGTATCTTAAGTAGGCTCCATACCCAACACAGAGCCTGAAGCAGGGCTCAATCCTACGACCCTGGGATCACGACCTCAGCTGAAACCAAGTCAGGTGCTCAATCGACAGCTACCCAGGTGCCCCTGAATGTTTTATAATTATAAGAACTGGACAATGCTTGGGGAATTTTTTGTTAGTTTTATGATCAGTAAGTCCATATAACATGCAAATACCTTTTATAACAAACCGTTGTGAAGACTTAATGAGTTGTTACAGATAATACATGTGGACAAGTACATAGCCCTTGACTGGTAGAGTGGTGGTGGCCCTGGTGGTACTTGCCCAGGAGTCTCTAATCAGCCTTGTCCTCAACATCTCATGCCCCCTCTCTTTGCTCACCTTCTCCTTCTCCCTCATGAGTTCTTCCCCCAACTCCAGGCTTTCAGGTTTTGCTGAGGCCTCCTCCCCTGATCTGGGGCCATTTAAGATATATGTATCCTCAAGGCGCTAGGGTGGGAGGACACTGGGGAACTTTCTAGCTCAACTGCTTAATTTTGGAATCTGGGACCCAGAGAAGTACCATGACTTGCCCAAGTTCCCATAGCTAGCACACAGCAGAATCAGTCCTTCAACCTAGGACTCTTGAGACCCATCTCCTGAGCTCTCTGCCCACCAACCACGACCTCCCTGAGAACACCTGTAACTTCACATTGCCCTGAAGGTAAACAAGCAAACCCAAAATGCTGAAACCATATTCAAGGGAAAATTTTTAAAAGAAAATAATTCATTTCTGTTAAAAGTTAAACTGAGGCATATTCATAATTTTAAGGGTTTACTTGGGCAAAATTGATTCAAATGGGGTAGCACCAAAACAGGAAGTGGTTAGGCACGCTCTACCTAGAAAAGACATGGGTGGAAACAAAGCAACAAAAGTATTTGATTGGCTATAGGCCCAGCAGTTACATTATTTAGGAAAGCCTAATTGGGTATGATTGGCTGTTCTTAAGTTTCAATTTCTTTTTTTTTTTTTTTATGTTTTTTATTTATTTCTGAGAGAGACAGTGTGAGCAGGGGAGGGTCAGAGGGAGAGGGAGACACAGAATCCAAAACAGGCTCCAGGCTCTGAGCTGGCTGTCAGCACAGAGCCTGACGCGGGGCCCAAACCCATGAACCGTGAGATCATGACCTGAGCCGAAGTCAGAGGCCCAACCAACTGAGCCACCCAGGCGCCCCTTAAGTTTCAATTTCTTAACCTTGAGACATTACAGGCTTCCATTTGGGTTTGCTTACATTAGCTACAAGGGCATTAAAGCCATTCAGTCTAATGGCTTCCTTGTTTAAATAATTTAACACTTTTTTAGTACTTATCCATAAGCATATATACACAGTCTTGTCTGATGTAAGTGCAATCAGAGTGAACCTTACCAATGTGTTTTCCAAGTTGCTGGGTGATCTCATTTGTGACTTCATGGCTACAGTATATTTCATCAAGCTGGGCTTTATGTAAGTTACTTTGTTTCTTGTTTTGAATCATGTTCTTGGGCTAGGTCTCTAGGAGTGGGATTGTAGGCAAAGAATCCAGTATAAAGATGTTTTGAAGGGGCGCCCGGGTGGCTTGGTCGGTTGAGCGTCCGACTTTCGCTCGGGTCATGATCTCGCGGTTCGTGGGTTCGAGCCCCGCGTCGGGCTCTGTGCTGACTGCCAGCTCAGAGCCTGGAGCCTGTTTCAGAGTCTGTGTCTCCCTCTCTCTCTGACCTTCCCCTGCTCACGCTGTCTCTCTCTCTCTGCTAGAAATAAATAAAACATTAAAAAAAAATTAAAAAAAAAAAAAAAGATGTTTTGAAAACTGAGTCCTCACACCAGTCCCTGCACTTGGCCCCTGGCCAAGGCCTTGGCAGCCAAACCTCCCCCATGACCCTCATCATGTCTTCTCTCCTCAGGCTGCCAACAACCTCATTGTCCTGGGGCGTGAAGAAGCAGGGGCTGAGATGATCTTCCAAAACAATGGAGTGGCCCTGCTGCTGCAGCTTGTGGACACCAAGAGGCCGGAGCTGGTGCTAGCGGCTGTGCGGACCCTGTCGGGCATGTGCAGTGGCCACCGTGCGAGGGTGAGAGCCTGGGTGTGGGCTGATGGCACAGGTGGCTGCCAGGCAGAAGACCTGGAGGGTGACACGTGGACATGGAGTGAGTGGGGGGCATAAACAGACCCAAATACGAAGTGGAGAGTATCCCCCACCCCCTCTCCCTCCCCCTCCATCCTTGATTGTATGGTTCTGGATCAACAAAAATTGATCCTCTGCATCTCCCTTTGAGCTGGAAATGCATTTATGCAAAGATAACGTTATTGAAAGTTGTTTATGAGAAAGAGCTGAATGCAAAGGCTATGATAGTTTACATTTTATCATACTAAGTCTTCCAAACCCAGTGTGTATTTTATACTTAAAGCATATCTTAATGTGGACTTACCATGTGGCAAGTGTCTACTGTATTGGACAGCCCAACTCGGCCTCTGGAGAGGGGCCTGGCTTGTGTCAAGGGCCTTCCTAGACCACGGGCCCCGAGAGGCATGGCTGCCTGGGCTTATTTCCCTATGACAGGGGCAGGGTGGGGATGGTTATCACCCACTTCCTCACCTGAACAGCGGCTGGAAGAGAGGGGCGGGCAGCTGACTCGTTCTTGCTGGGGGTTTAGGCCACAGTGGTTCTCCATGCAGTCCGGATAGACAGAATCTGTAGCCTCATGGCTGTGGAGAATGAGGAGATGTCTCTGGCCGTCTGCAACCTGCTCCAGGCCATCATTGACTCTCTGTCAGGGGAGGACAAACGAGAACACCGAGGGAAGGAGGAAGCGCTGGTTCTAGGTAGGAGACATTCTTCAGTTTTTTTTCAAGGGGGTGGGGGTCAGGGAAACTCAGTTGACACCTTAGACTGGTCATTCCCTATAGGTGGATGTGGCCTGGTTGTATTTTTATATTTATTTTCTAATTATAAAAGTAATAGAGGCATAGCAGCATCATTTTCAATAACTGAAAGGTGGAAGCAGCTCAAGTGTCCATGTGTAAGTGAATGGATAAATAAAATGTGGCATGTCCATACAATGGAATAGTATTCATCCTTAAAAAGGAAGGAAATTCTGACATGTGCTACAACATGGATAAACCTTGAGGACATTATGCTAAGTGAAATAAGCCAGTGGCAAAAATATAGGTACTGTTTGATTCCACTTATGTGAGTTACCTACAGTAACCAAAATCATGGAGATGGGGCGCCTGGGTGGCTCGGTTAGTTAAACATCTGACTTGGGCTCAGGTTATGATTTGCAGTTTGAGAGTTTGAGCCCCGCATCGGGCAATGCCTCCCTCCCTGCCTCCCTCCCTGTCTCCCTCCCTGCCTGCCTCCCTCCCTCCCTCGCTGCCTGCCTTCCTCCCTCCTTGCCTCCCTCCCTCCCTGCTTGCCTCCCTCCCTCCCTCCTTGCCTCCCTGCCTCCCTCCCTGCCTCCCTGCCTGCCTGTTTGGGCTCCAACCTACAATGAGAACAAAAATCCCTAAGATACAGAGAAGTCAGGCAGGGCAAAAGCAAGAAAAAGCATTTACCTTTTAATCCCCTAGCAGGCGGGGAAGACCTGGCATCCCTTCTGAGGCTTGAATGCAGGCTCCCAGCATGCCTGAATCTACAGGGAGTAAGATGTCTGTAAGGAGTATAAATTTCTTTTCTGGAAAATATTTGTTAAATCAGTTTATAAAAAGCTACACAAAGTATTCCTGGCTCCCTGCCAGTTATGCCTAGGAATAAAGGACTTTCTAAGAACCAGAGCTATTCAAGGATGGCATGGGCTGTTGTAGAAGTCAGTGTGCACAGTGGCTGGAAGGCCACTGGGGAATAATGTCTACAGATTTATCTCTTTTTTGGGGTTAGACGGGCAATTCTATACTCTCCTGGGAAATTTCAACATCCAGGATGCAGCAGATTCCATATTTCCAGAGTCCTTCTAGAAGCCTCTGCCATTCCTGGTCCTATAGACCTGAGACTCCCTACTCTCTATTTACTCCATCCTCTTCTTCCTTAGACACCAAGAAGGACCTGAAGCAGATAACCAACCACCTACTTGACATGCTGGTCAGTAAGAAGGTATCTGGCCAGGGCAGGGATCAGGCCCTGAACCTGCTCAATAAGAACGTCCCCAGGAAGGACCTTGCCATTCACGACAACTCACGCACCATCTATGTGGTGGATAATGGTGAGGAGGCAGGAGGGTCTGGGGCTCAGTCCAGCCTTTCATGTGGGCACCAGGGTACCTGGCACTGAACAGCCAGTGGAAGAGGTGTGGCTTTTGTCTGGGAGAAGTCTTCAGTCCCAGGTGAAAAAACAGGAAAAGACATTAGCAGTTAGAACCCACCAGTGGGCTGGTGAGGATACAGATCAAGGCTGGGCTCTGAAGTCAGGGCCCAAACACACCCAGAGAATGTCCAAACACACCAGAAGACATCTGGGCAGAGTTACCTGACAAATGGGGGCAATGCCAAAGGCAAACAGGACCCCATCAACTGTGGGGTAGTGTTCCTGAAGCCTCGTGGTCAGCAAAATACTTCACAGGCCTTCTGGAAGGGAAAAATGGCATCAGGTGTCCCATATATAGGTTCTAGCAGACGATCACTTAATGTGTCAGCTCCAGGGGATTACTCTTTTCCCAAATCAACTTTAATTGTTCAAGAATCATACCCATGGCTTTATAATCTACTGTGATAAACTCCCACAGGTTTGATGACATATAGGCCATCCTTTGTTCTACAAGGTTCAAATTAGCTTTCACCACCTTGAAATGTGTCCTCTTTTGATATTGCACTTCCTTCTTTGGTTTGCACACATCTCAGCAAAGTGCACTTCAACAAATGACTCTAGTGCTTAAACCTTCTCCCTCAACACTTCTGCTCCCCTCCCCAATTCTGGTCTTCTCTGCATACATTTCAAAAGGTGAACAACCATCCTCTTTCTCTCAGCACAAGGACTTAGGTCCAACCGCATAGTTAATGGGTAGGGCAGGTGGGGAGCAATATTTGTTATTCCAGGCACCAAAATAAGTAGCTCCTGGGTAAAAATAACATGAATGTACAAATCCTGTTACACTAGTGACGAGATGCCTTGTTGAGGTCATACGTTGTACACGCTGGTCTGGGAGACTTGCCTTGGGAGCTATCTGGACATCCAGCCTGAAGTGAGCATTTGGGTTCAGGCAAGGGCAATGATGTGATAAGGAGGAGGTCCTAGCAGAAGAGGAAGGAGATGCTCAAGGCAAGCATGGGAAAAATGGAAGGGAAGCATGGGAGGTGGGCATTGGGGAGGTGGTGGTTAGTGAAGCAGTTGCATTCAGTGGCTCTCTTTAAGAGTTGGGCTGGAGAGTTTGGGTTCATCAACTGCTTCCCATTACTCCCCAGCCCTGCCAGTGGTTTTGTGTGGGTGGTAAAGTATGCACAGGGGCGCCTGGGTGGCTCAGTCAGTTAAGCGTCCGGCTTCAGCTCAGGTCATGATCTCACGGTTCGTGGTTTCAAGCCCCGCGTCGGGTTTTGTGCTGACAGTCAGAGCCTGGAGCCTGCTTCAGATTCTGTGTCTCCCTCTCTCTCTGCCCCTCACCCACTCATGCTCTGTCTCTCTCTGTCTCAAAAATAAAATACAAAACAAAAATAAATTAAAGTATGCACTGCAGAAAAAGTACTGCTGAGCATTTTTTTTTTAAGTTTGTTTATTTTGAGAGAGTGTGCATGCATGCACACACAGGGCAGAGAGAAAGAGAGAATCCCAAGCAGGTTCCACACTCAATACTAAGCCCAGTGTGAGGCTCTGTCTCACAATGGTGAGATCATGACCTGAGCTGAGATCAGGAGTTGGATGCTTAGACGACTGAGCCACCTAGGCTCCCCTGAGCCCTGGGCGTTCCCTCGTAACATCTAGAGTTTCATGCCTCCCAGCATCTACCTTGAGTCTTCCTCTTCCCACTTACCTGTGCCAGCTAAGGTCTGAGAAACTCTTAGCCACTCCTAAAACCTGGCTCCAAAGTCAAGCTTTCAGTTATTCCAGAGGGAGCATAACATAACGGTTAATATCATGGGTGTTGAAATCAGATGTTGCTGGGAAAGCACCGTTGCTATGTCACTTGTCAGCTGCATGATTTGGGGCAACTTAGTTGACTTCCCCATGCCTTGGTTTTCTGCTCTGAAAAATAGGAATAATGATTTCTAACCAGTAGGCTTTTGTTAGGATTAAATGGGGTAATGTGTATGGCACATTGTAAGTGCTCAAAATAATTTATAACTCTTTCTTTGTTGTTATCACACCTTCTGTTCTTATCACCCCTTATTATAATCTTTATATGACTGTCCCTTATTGATTGAGAGCTTTTTCAGGAGAGGATTGTATCCTTTATTTCAGTATTCAGTACCTAAAAGGTGCTCCTAGACTTATTCACTTATTCATTCATTTATTCAACAAATATGCAATGATTGAATTAACATGATGGGTAATAGGAAGTCATTGAAGATTCTTCCACAGAAAAGAGAAGAGATAGCAATCATAAATAACAAATGTAGCATTTACTGGGGCGCCTGGGTGGCTTAGTCGGTTAAGCATCCGACTTTCGCTTAGGTCACGATCTCGCGGTTCGTGGGTTCGAGCCCCGCGTCGGGCTCTGTGCTGACTGCCAGCTCAGAGCCTGGAGCCTGTTTCAGAGTCTGTGACTCCCTCTCTCTCTGACCCTCCCCTGATCATGCTGTCTCTCTCTCTCTCTCCTACAAATAAATAAAACATTAAAAAAAAAACCCAAACAAATGTAGCATTTACTAAATAAATAGAAAGTGTTTACTGAGTGATAAGGATGTGTCAGGATTGGCCCTAGATGGTTTTCATATGTTACCTCATTGAGACCTCAAACTCTCTGTGGTAGGTAGTAGTGTTCCCATTTTCCATAAACTGAGACCTGAGGAAGAGAGAATATCAAATAGTATTTGAGGAAGGCTATACCATAGAATGTTAGCACTGGTACAGTCCTCTGAGATCAACTAACACAGTGGGAGGTAAATTGCTTACCTAGGGTCAGAGTCAGGTGTAGAACCCCGGTCTCTTGGCCCCATTCCAGGGCCCTTCACTCTGGATAAACCATGTGCTATCTGAAGGCAGGGTGGAGAGAAGCTGGTTTTAAGACAACTGAATAAGAGGGTGTGTTTGTGAGGAGAGACCCAGCAGGGATCTTACACTAATCATCATCTGTCCTGCAGGCCTGAGGAAGATCTTGAAGGTGGTGGGACAGGTTCCAGATCTGCCATCCTGCCTGCCTCTGACTGACAACACCCGCATGCTGGCTTCTATCCTCATCAACAAGCTCTACGATGACCTGCGCTGTGACCCAGAGCGCGATCATTTCCGGAAGATCTGTGAGGAGTACATCACGTGAGTTTCCCGGAGGCCTCATGGGGTTGGGCTGTGTATCAGTTATCAATGACTGTGTAACAAATCACCCCAAAATTTAACAGCTTAAAATAACAGTAAGTAACCATTTATTATCTCACAGTATGACAGCAGTTTGAGAATGTGTAGGCTGGGTAGATCTGGCTTCGGGGCTCTTGTGAACTTAGAGTCACATGTTGGCCTGGGCTGCAGTCATCTGAAGGCTTGACTGGGGCAGGAAGATCTGCTTTCAATATGGTGCCCTCATATGGCTGGCATATTGGTGCTGCTTGTTAGCAGGAGGCCTCGGTTCCTCCCCGTGTGGACCTGTCCACAGACTGTCCAAGTGTCATTACCATGTGGTAGCTGATTTCCCCTAGAGTGAGTGATTCAAGAGAGAGCAAGGCAGAAGTGGCAATGTCTTCTATAATCTAGCTTCAGAAGTCACACATGATCACTTCCACCACATTCTATGCATGAGAAGCAAGTCATTAAGGATGGCCTACATTTAAGAGGAGAGAATTCGGCTCTACCTTTTGCACAGAAGAGTGTCAAAATATTTTTGGGCTTATTTTAAACCTACCACAAGCTTCTGTGGTTGAAGGAACAAATGTCAGCTTATCAAGGAGGGAGACCTAGCTCTGTCAAGTTTAAGCACTGTGTGCCCTTGCAGAGATTTGACAGCAGCCTGGGACTCTCAAGAGTGGAATTCTGGCTCTCCCACTGTCACTCAACCATCTTTGTGACTCAGAATCTCTCTCTGAGTCTCTGTTTTTTCTGTGTGTCCTTTGCCTTCCATTCCCACTGCTACATGGTCTTTTAACACTTTATTCCAATGATCCTCAGGCTTTAGATTATTAGAATTCAGGGACCCTACTTGACTCAGGAGTCTGGGATGTGGCTCAGGGAGTTACATGTTTAAAAAGTATTCCAGGTGAGTCTTGGGAGAGTGAAACCACTCTGTTTTTCCTTTCTTCCCTCCAAGGGTTGGCAAGCTTTTCCTCTAAAGGGCCAGAGGAAATACTTTACATTTGCTGGGATGTGCAGCCCTCTAGTGCATATTTTTTTAAAAACCCTTTAAACCATTAAAAACATTCTCAGCCTCCCAGGCTTGGCCAAGCAGCTGAGTTCTGCCAGCTCCTGCTCAATCCTGTAGCTTTCCCTGACCCCTGAAAGTTTCCCTGAAAGCTCTCCAGAGCTCCTCTGGTCTTTCTCTACCTCAGCTTCAGCTTTGGCAGCTAACTTCTTGAGTCTCTCATGAGGTCCCGAATTGAGTTCTGGTAACTGGCACCCAGCTGGGCCTCATGAGGCCCTCCCAGCCAGCCTGTGGAATGCTGCCTCTGCACAGGCCCATGCCTGGACCAGTCACCCATCCCTGGACCAGTCATGGAGGCTGAGTGAGTCTCTGAGGTGCATGAGGGGGTCTCCCCTCTCCCCTGCAAGGGTGTAATCCCTATCCTGCTCCATCAGGGGCCGGGGTGAGTGGAACCAGCACAGAGGGCAGACCCGACTGATTATGAAAGGCTCTGTCTTCCCTGGCCCTGAGTGGAGAGATGAAGTACAAGATGAGGAATGCCAGAACTGGAGGGGCTCTCAGAGCTTCCAAAGCCTACCCTCTCTTTGACAGGGACTTGCTCAGGTCATCCATCACCCCCCGCCCCCAGAGGCAGATGTGGGACCAGAGCCCAGGTCTCCGGCTCCTGCTCTGTCTGAGGTTCTCCTACCTAGTCTGCACCACCCTTTTTCATTCATAACAAGCTGCATTTCCACTGTGCACATCTCCCCCGATCCCTCCCATCAAGCCAACCATGGCAGTTCACTGAAAGATCAGAGGACCTCTCATGTCTGACATCCCCATGTGGAGATTCTCCCACAGAGTAGATGGTAGTAGATTCCAAGAGCAAGGCAGAGCCCTCACCTGCTGGGGGAAGGAACTGGGACCAGACAGGGGGGTAACCAGCTCCAGCTACCGCGTGACTTGGTCACACCACAGAATGATGCAGTGTGCCAGGCTCCACGGTAAGCCCTTTTGTGTTGTTGTGGCTGTACTGTCCCACTAAATGTTCCAGCTGCTGGGAAGCCTGTTGACTGACAGCTCTCACCTGCAACCTTTCCTTGGGACTTGCCGCAGCTGGGGACAGCCGCTTCACCCTTCCCAGGGTGGCCAGCGTCCAATGACTTGTCCCTCTCCCCAACTGGAAATAGCCTGGGCTTGTGTCCCAGCCTTAGCACTCATTACAGGCAGAGGCTTTCTGGTGACTGAGTTGCAGCCTAGAGTCCCAATGTCCAGTCTTGCTTCCTTCCCTTCTCCCACATGAGCTGATCCCAGGAGCTCTCTCTAATACACTTCTCAAATGTCAATCCCCACCCCTCTGAGTGTGCTTCTTAGGGGACACAGCTCATGGCACATTCTTTATGTCACTTGTCCTCATCATATCTCTGATAAGTAGTAAGACTATGATCAGTTTATGGATCAAAAAGCTGAACTTCAGTGAATTGCCCAAGGTCACATGGCACATGAGTGGTGAATCTGGGATGTAATCCCACACTTTTCCCACCCACCTCAGCCAGTTCTCCTGACTACCTTGCCCTCTATTTTAGGGGCAAGTTTGACCCCCAGGACATGGACAAGAACGTGATTGCCATTCAGACAGTGTCAGGGATCCTGCAAGGCCCCTTTGACCTGGGCAATCAGCTGCTGGGACTGAAAGGTGTGATGGAGATGATGGTAGCGCTGTGTGGCTCTGAGCGTGAGGTAGACCAGCTGGTGGCTGTGGAGGCCCTCATCCATGCCTCCACCAAGCTCAGCCGCGCCACCTTCATCATCACTAATGGCATATCGCTGCTCAAAGAGATCTACAAGACCACCAAAAACGAGAAGATCAAGATCCGCACACTGGTGGTGAGTGTCGGTACCAGCACTGTACCAGGCACAAAGGACACCAGGATGAGTGAGGGGTGGCCCCATCCGTGAGAAGGCCATGGAGTTGGGGACACAGCCCCATCCACGGGCCCTTGCAGAGCAGGGCAATAAGCAGGAGGCTGTGAGAATGGAGATTCAGAATGGTGGGCGCTGCTGTTCAACCCTGGGGACCTTTGCCTCCATGCTTTTGAACAACACTAACACTGAGGAGCTTATGTCCAACCAGTATTTTCAGAGCAAACTCTAAAAAGTCAGTTTGTTTCCTTAATCAATTTCTAGATGGCACTGATAAACTCATTTTTTCCAATTTCATTTTACAGAAGTTATTATTTTCATGGGCCTTTTATTTTGCTTGTAAACAATTACAGTGAAGGTTTGAGTCATTGATCTGTTTTGTTGCTGTTGTTTATATCAATTTTTAAAAAGCTAATTATAGCTTCTGCCATCATGAGTTTTCTCTGATGGAAGGCATGTTTTACCAAATAAGAGTGCAATTTCTCTTGGGTGAAACTCTGCACATCTGAATTTGTTACCCACAAGGTCTGTCTGCCAATATCTTTCACCATTGCAGTTTCAGATAAGATTAGTATTGTCTTGTGCTTATTTTGCAAGACAGCAGACACAAAGCATCTGTGGGGTCAAAGCGGTGATGGAAAGGAGCAGGGTAAAAAACTCCAGCTTTTGGGAATATCTGCCCTATCCTGGAAACCTCAGAGAAGGCATCTTGGAAGAGGTGACCTTTGAACTGAGATTTGTGGTATGCACAGAGGTTTATCCAGGCAAAGAAAAAAAAAAGGCAAAGGGACCTGTTTGAGCAAGGCCTTGTCCCTAAGTTTCTCTGATTCTACCAGCATCTGTCTTCCTCTCCAGGGACTCTGTAAGCTTGGCTCTGCAGGTGGTACAGACTATGGTCTCAGGCAGTTTGCTGAAGGGTCAACAGAGAAGCTGGCCAAACAGTGTCGCAAGTAAGGGGGTTCTATTTCCCTGGGCCCGCCTTCTCCTCTCTGGGGTGGGTTCTAGCGGGGGCACATTGTGAAAGGCTTCTCACCCACTACCCTGAAATTCCTCCACTCTCTTGACCGAGCCCTGGAGATCTTCCCCAGCACTCTTCCTCCCAAATTTCCAGGTGGTTGTGCAACGCGTCCATAGATACCCGGACCCGGCGATGGGCAGTAGAGGGCCTAGCCTACCTCACACTGGATGCTGACGTGAAAGACGACTTTGTCCAGGACATCCCTGCCCTGCAGGCCATGTTTGAGCTGGCCAAGGCAAGCGTGGCTTCAGGAAAGGTCTACCAGATTCAGGCTCACAGGATCCTCTGCTGAGCCTGGGAAATTGGACTTCTGTGGCTTCATTCTGGTCCTGCCCCTACTGCCCGTGTAAACCAGACTGGTTATTTCCCTCTGGCCCTCATCTTACCTAACCGTAAAATGGGCTCATGATTCTTCATGGCTGCCAGGCAGTGGGGAGATGAATAAGAGGATGGTATTTTTTCTGGGATCCTCAGGAAGTGAGGCCCTGAGGGACTAAGAACCTATGCCTAGCCCTTTCCAGACCCCTCCCTCCTTTCCAGCGCTGGATCAATCTCTGCTTCTTTTCCACCACCAAAGGGAGAAGGAAGTTACTACCAGAGCCAGACCAGAGGAGTCCAGTGCCCACCCCAAACCATGGCAAAGCATATTGGGCTGGGCTTTTGAAAGAGGCACAGAGCACCCAGAGGGTGCCCATTTGTGCTCTCAGGGTGCCATTGTGGGTGCAGGAGAAATTTCTGCCCACCCTGCATGAGTAGAGCTGGTTCCTCCTCCTTCTGTGCCCCCTGCTCAGCTCCAAGCTGGGCAGCACCAGCCATACTCCTTCCAAACCCACTCACCAGCCAGGCCAGGGACCCGTCTTGGAAGCAGAGATTTGTTCTAAAGTTTCCTTTCTGCCTTTCCCCTCCTTTCTCCCACCCCATAACTCCAGACTGCAGACAAGACCATCCTGTACTCAGTGGCCACCACCCTGGTGAACTGCACCAACAGCTATGATGTCAAGGAGGTCATCCCCGAGCTGGTGCAGCTCGCCAAGTTCTCCAAGCAGCACGTGCCTGAGGAGCACCCTAAGGTGAGGATAGGGGTGACGCTGGAGAGTCTGTGCCACCCAGCCGTCAGAGAAGTGGAACAGAACGACAGCGATGTCTGGGTGCTGTGTGTGTGTGCTTGGGAGGATCTGGCACAGGACAGATAAATTGAAGACGATCATGGTAAATTTCTCCCACTAGGTGGCGCTCGTTCCCCCCTTAGTTTTAATGTTCTGTGGGGAGTGGGGAGTGAAGCTCCAGTCAAATGGAGCCATGATGAACGTTTTGCAATTTCTGTTGTTGGTTTCATGAACATCAGACAGTGTATTTCATGTTTCCAACAGTTACAGAAATCTTGTTTCCTGGTATATCTGGATTTGGGGATCTGGGTGTTAAGTAAAAATAATGAGACGGGAAGAAAGGCCAGTCAGCAGTATCCCAGATATCACAAATTTCCTTGGGGCCCTCCCCAGTGATTCTCTGCACTCAAGTGTATGCTTTGTATGTGGTTTGAATATGAACGTATAGGTATTTCCAGCCAGTAAAAGATTTAGATTTTTGTAAACGGTCAAAGTAATATAACCATAATGCAAAACAAACAAAAAAGTGGACAGAAGAGAAAAGAAAATTACCACTCACAATGACATCATCTCCCCTGACCAATATCGGCATTTTGGTACATTATATTACCTACCAGAGGCTGTGTTTTCCGGTGCACCTTTTTTTTTATACTTATAATCAGAACGTAGTTATCATTTGGTGCCCTATTTTGGGAAAATAGGTGTTTTCCATATTTCTATGTCAGTTTCTTTTTTAAAGCTTATACCTTATTATTTATTTTTTAAGGCAAGTTTTTTTTTAACTTTTATTTATTTATTTTGAGAGAGAGAGAGCACGAGCAAAAGGTGTAGAGACAGAGGGAGAGAGAGAATCCCAAGTAGGCTCCACACTGTCAGCACACAGCCTGATGCAGGGTTCAAACTCACAAATCACAAGATCATGACCTGAGCCAAAACCAAGAGTCAGATACTTAACTGACTAAGCCTCTCAGGCACCCCTAATTTATATTTAAATTCCAGTTACTTAACCTGCAGTGTAATATTAGTTTCAGGTATACAATATTCAACACTTCCATACAACACCTGGTGCTCATCATGACAAGTGCATGCCTTAATCTCCACTACCTGCTATATCATTCTCTGAATCATTTTTTAAATTTATTTTAGAGAGAGAATATGTGTGGGGGGGGGGAAAGGGCAGAGGGAAAGAGAGAGAATCTTAAGCAGGCTCCATTCTCAGCACTGAGCCAATGCAGGGCTCAATCCCATGACCCTGGGATCATGACCTGAGCTGAAATCAAGAGTCAGATGCTCAGCTGACTGAGCCACCAGGCGGCCCTGAATCAATGTTTAAAGATATGTAGTGTTTCATGCAGGCAAGGGTGTATAGCATGTTCCTCTGCTCTAAAGTTAAAATGTGCCTTCTAGAAATTGCCCACAAGTATCAGCCACTTCAAGGATTATCTGTATAGAGTATTCAACCCAGGGGCTAACTTTGGATTTCCAGGACAACCCAATCCATTGTTATGTCAACCTCATCTGTTCCTGATCTCCTCTCCTGCCTGTCCCCCTACCTGTTCCCCACTCCAACAGAAAACCAACCTTTTGAAAAAAAAAAAAAAAAGTAATATATGGGTCATCTAGTGTTTTGGACAATATCTTTTATTTCACTTCTGTGAATGAAGACTCTTTGGGATGATTTTCTTGCCACACCAGCTGCTCAGGCTCTGTATTGGGAGTAGGGGAGCAAGGAAGAGGAGAACATGCTGTACACCCCCTTGGCTGTTGTTTGGGCAAAGGAAATCTGGAAGAGTGTATGAGATTCTAATTGCTGCTGTTAACAAATTGCCACAAACATAATGGCTTAAAATGACACAAATGTATTATCTTTCAGTTCTAAATCTTCCAGTTCTGACCTACTTCCAGGTCAGAAATCTAAGATCAGTCCCATTGGGCCAAAGTCAAGGTGTTGGGGGGGGTGCTGATTCCTTCTGGAGCCTCTTAGAAGATAATCTATTTTTTTGTCTCTCTAACCTTCTAAAAACCACAACCTTCCTTGGCGAGTGACTTTAAATCATTCTAACCTTCTGCTTCTGTTGTCAAATCATCTGCTATTAACTGATTCTCCTGCCTCCCTCTTTTATTTTAAAACATTATTTTATTAAAAATTTTTAGTGTTTATTTATTTTTTGAGAGAGACAGAGTGAGAGAGAGAGAGAGAGAGAGAAGACAGAGAGAGAAAGAATGTGAATGGGGAGAGGCAGAGAAAGTGGAAGACACAGAATCTGAAGCAGGATCCAGGCCCTGATCTGTCAGCACAGAGCCTGATGCAGGGCTAGAACCCACAGACTGTGAGATTATGAACTGAGTGAAGTTGGATGCTTAACCAACTGAGCCACAAGGTGCCCCTTCCTTGCCTCCCTCTTATTGAGACCCTCATGATAATGTTGTGCCTACCCAGATAAACCAGGATTAACTCTCTGTCTCAAAATCCCTGATTTAATCACATCTGCAGAGTCCTTTTTGCCATGTAAGGTGATATTCGCAGGTTCTGGGAATTAGGAGTCTTTGGAGGTCATTATTCAGCATGCTATTAGCAGTCAGAAATGCACCACCTTTAGTTCCAATACTGATTGGCCTGGCTCTTTCCCCATTGCTACCCTTTCATCTCCCCAGGACAAGAAGGACTTTATAGACATGCGTGTGAAGCGGCTTTTGAAGGCTGGTGTCACCTCCGCGCTGGCCTGCATGGTGAAAGCAGACAGTGCCATCCTCACCGACCAGACCAAAGAGCTGCTGGCCAGGTGGGGCTGCAGCGGGCCAGGGCTGGAGTATGAGGGGACTGGGGCTAGAGGCTGGGCAGGGAGATAGAGATGGCAGGGGCATCGGTGAGGGAATGAGCCATTGGGAGGTCTGGAAAAGAAATGAAGGAGATCAACATTGAAGAGTGACATGGCAGGGCAGGTCATCACAGGTGGAAGTTTGCATCAGGAGAAAAGAGGCCACTGTCCATCCTGGTTAGCTGGCTCCCAGGCCCCATGTGAGACCTGCTATTCCAAAGATGAACAGTTGCTGCACAGCGTGATGGGGAGGCTCACAGGTACAATACAATGCATCGGGTGCCATGATGGGGCAAATACAGAGGGTTGGTTGGAGCACAAGCAGTGGTACCCACCAGGCAACTGGAGGGTAGGTGGGAGAGCAGCCAGGATAGGCCTCCTGGAGGATGTGGTAACTCAGTGAACCACGAGGTGAGAAAAAGACGCACCCAAATTCCAGGGAGGAAGAATTCCAGGCAGAGGGGATGGAGGGAGGAGTCAGTGAGATGGGATTCCCCTGTAGCATGGAGAGCACAGGAGGGAGCTATGCTAATAGGACCAGACAGGGGGATGAGGGCCAGACCACGGAGGTCCTGGGCTACATCCACACTGAAGAATTTCTCCTGGTTGATGGGCAGCAAGGAGCCATCTGTTGTCTCCCCAAATGGGGATAGGGTGGCTCTTTGCTGCCTCAGTTGGCTTCACTCTCCCCAGCTCCTTGCATCCATGGCAGTATCTTACCAAGCTGGCTAATGCTGGGGCAGGTGCAGCACTTTCCAGGGTCTAGCTGGCTGGCCTGCTGATGCCTGGGAAGGGTGCACATGATGTGTCCTTTATTCTTGCCCTGCAGGGTATTCCTGGCACTGTGTGATAACGCAAAAGACCGAGGAACCATTGTGGCTCAAGGTGGTGGCAAGGTAATTGGTGGCATAAGGTTCTTGCCATCCTAGAAGGTGATCCACTTGGGAGGAGCACTGTGTGTGTATGTGTGTGCGTGCATGCGTGTGCGCGTGAGTGTGTGTGTGCTCTTTACCTGGTCCAAAAATAAAATATGCATGCCCCAACCCAACCTCCTGGAACACTGTCATTCAAGTATCCATCCTGTCCGTGCGTATGGTCCCAAACCACTTCTTCCTGATTTTATGGTGTGTCATGGGATTTACTGTGGAATCCCGTTCACCATCCTTGCTATGGGAAGGAAGCAATGTACAGATACACAGACCATGGATGTTGTTGTAGAAGACTTGTCTTTGAGTCCTTGCTAGTCCCCTTTTTAGCTGTATAACCTTGGGCAAATGACTCAATCTCCCTGAGCCACAGTTTCCTCATCTGTAAAATGGGAGGGGATCACACATTCACTCTGTATAATGTCAGGATTATAGAATAATACACTTAAAGGATTGTAGAATATAAACTTAAAATATTGGCTTATAGTAGATGCTCAATAAGTTGCTGCTGTTATGATTAGGCTTGACTTAGTCCAGAAGTAAAAAGTCAGCATGTTGATTTATTTATTTTTCCAAAAACAAATAATGTGGATGGAGAATGTGGGCAAAGACATCAAAATGTGCTGGGAGGCAGGGAGAGCAAATCCATGGTTACGTATTTAATCATTTTCTGTGATGCTCAAGGGTTTCGCTTATATTGTAGAGTCTTCCTGAACTTCTTTTGTTTTAAGTTTATTTTGAGAGAGAGAGAAAGAGAGAGAAAGAGAAGCAGAGAGAGAGAGAGAGAGAGAGAGAATCCCAAGCAGAATCCACGCTGTCAGTGTGGCTTCATGAGATCATGACCTGAGCCGAGATCAAGAGTCAGACACTTAACTGACTGAGCCACCCAGGCAGCCTTAGTCTTCCTGAACTTCTAATGGAATAGGCAGACAGCAGCTAGAGGGGGAGGATGGGGAGAGAGGCCTCTGGATCTCTGTGACCAAGGAGTGATGGTGCCCTCTCTTGCAGGCGCTGCTTCCCCTGGCTTTGGAGGGCACAGATGTGGGCAAGGTGAAGGCAGCCCACGCCCTGGCAAAGATCGCTGCCGTGTCCAATCCAGACATCGCCTTCCCAGGGGAGCGGGTGGGTGCCGTGCCAGGGATATGAGGTGGGAGGGTGGGATGGGGCAATGGGAGGAGTCTCCTTTGCTCCTTGGGGATTTCCCCTCATCACCCTGCCCCGGGCCTGGGAGGGGCATGGTGCCATCACAGAGAGGACAATGCGTTGGAGGTGGCTGGCTCTGCCTTGGACTAACAGGACTGTCCTCTTGGAAGCTCTCTTATCTCATCTGCAAAGTAAGGGAAATAATCTTTCCTCTCAAGGTCATTGTGAAGGCTGAGTCAGACAGTGGGTGGGCAAGGAATTTGGAAATTCCAAATCTATTGATGTTTGGGTCTGGGGTACTCACTCCTTGTCTCCTCCACACAGGTGTATGAGGTGGTGCGGCCCCTCGTGAGTCTCCTGGACACACAGAGGGATGGGCTCCAGAACTACGAGGCTCTCCTGGGCCTCACCAATCTGTCTGGGCGGAGTGACAAACTCCGGTGAGTGGGGTGGGGAGGGAGCAGGGGGGGAGATGTGCCTCGTGCAGGGTTTGGTGGGAATTTTCTGTACACACCCTGTGTGCTTTCCTCTGAGGACAAGATTGAAGGCAATGGGTAGAAACCACAATGGGAGGGTTTTGAATTAGCACACAGTGCATGTAGGAAGGCAAAGTATATTATTTCTTTCTTATGGAAATAGTAAAAAAAATATATCCAGGTGGATTGATGGGGATAAAGCAGATTCCTTCTTGGGAGCCAAGGGATGGTGGAGAATATTGGGTTGAGATTCTTTCAGTTGGTTGCAAGTGGCAGAAAACTCCACTCAGAGCGGTTTAAGCATAGAAGGAATTTAATGACTCATGTAAATGAAAAGTCTGGGGTGACCAGAGGCAGGTGCAGCTTGATGCAGGGGTTACAAAGCTTCCCCCCTCCCTACTTTCTTTTCTTTGCTTTCCCTACTACTTCCCACGTTCCTACTTCTGTCCACTTCTGCCTGTGTTGTCGTAATTGTCAAAGGGACTCTTCCCCTCAACCATGATCACAAGGGTTGCTCCAGACCTCACATCTTCTTGGCTTCACAGCCAACAGGAGAGAGAGAGTGACAAAGAATCTCTCTTCTGCAGCAATAATACAGAAGAATCTCCAACCTGGTGACATGTTCACCCCAGACCCCATTGCTATGGCCTGGATGTTATACTATCATTTAGTTTATGGCCTTTGGTGCCTCTCCTGGAGCTGAGGGTGGGCTTGATGTCATCCAAACTCTGCTGAGGATGTGGGAGGGAACCACCAGCAGGGGGAACGGCCCTTGGATGGCCAAAAACTCCAAATGCTTACTACAGAGGACTCAGTGGCCTCCTTTCCTCCACCTCTCAAATCCTAGGCAGAAGATCTTTAAGGAGAAGGCCTTGCCAGACATTGAGAATTACATGTTTGAGAATCATGACCAGCTGAGGCAGGCAGCCACTGAATGCATGTGCAACATGGTGTTGAACAAGGAGGTGAGCTGGGTTCGGTATGGGGATGGGGCATGAGAACCCAGGAGCCCCTGGATCTCTCCAAGATTGCAGCACCCTTCCCTGTAGGGACTCTGAGAGGAATATATGCACCAAGGGAGCAAAGAAAAACAAATTAGTATTATTCCTAGCCAGGGCTTTGACCCCACAACTTGGGCCAGCCAAGGTGGAAGGTACCATTTCCCTAAGTCATTTATATCAGAATAATCTCATAACAGAGAAGAATATAAGACCAGGACCTCTTAGAGATCAAAAGAGGCTAGACTGCTTACATTTATCGAAGCTCCACATATATTTTTAAAAAATGAGGAAAATCTAACACAGTTATACAAACAACTTTAGAATATTTTAAATGTTAACAATTTAATGAGCTATTGTTGTTTCTGTGGAAACTGCAATGCACTATAACTGTGTTCTTCACAGAGTAATTACAAGATTTATAAAAACAAAATGAATTCAGAACATGCCAATGGCTTCATGGTCCAGTAATGAGATAAATTATAACCATATGGTAAGTGAATGTCTTCTTCCCATCCTGCCAGAGTATGGCTATGCCTGTAGGTATAACCTATCAGAGGTAATAGTAGGGCCCAAATCTGAGGCCCTTCATGAGGGCCAGGCCAAGTGTGAGACCCCTCTGCTTTCTCTTGATTCTTAACTCAGGTCTTGGATCTTCCCACTGGTATACTAGGAAAACCCCAAACCACAAAGGCCTATTGAAGTAAAAAATAAATTTAAAAAGAAGCTAAACTAGATGCACCAGGGAGCTGGCCTAAGGTTGGCCTGGAGGGCTGGCAGCCATGTGGGAGAAAAGAGTGTATCCAAAGAAAATGGGGGGAAGGAGAGTGGAGGAGAAGAAGTAAGCTTCCCCTGGGAACATCAGCTGCTATGACACCCCAAAATCAAAATATACATTGGTCCTACCAGTAGAGAAATTCATTTCTCACTCACTTCATTTCTTGCTCACATCTGGATCTGCTGGCTTGCTTCCAAGCAATGACTTGGGATCCAGGCTTCTTCAACCATCAGGAACTAGACCCCAACTGAAAAAGAACTGTCTCCTTCTCTGCCACTCTGGGAGTGGTCTCTATTTGAACGGGGAGAGAGACCAGGGGAAAGGCACCTATGGTACTCCACCATGGTGGCCCCAAGTGACACATATCACTACCTCTCATGTTCCATGATGAGCACTGGCTTATGGCCACTTCTGCAGGTCAGAGGTGGGAAATATATCTGCTTTCCAATCACTGCTGTGCACCATGAGAGAAGACTGCAGTGACCATCTCTGCCATACTCTCGCCTCTGAGAACCTCTGCCCCAGCTTCAGGGAGATGCAGGTGGAGGGTTATAACCTTATAACCTGGGCAGCTGTGACTGATCTTAGACCCCATTCAGAGCTCCACTTCTAGGAAACCTGACCCAACAAAGTGCCCTTAAATTTGACCAACTAGATTTCACTGTGGAGCAGAAGGTGGGGGGCCAGTGAGCTCTGACACATGTCAGGGCCCTGGGCCCCAGGAGGCTCTTCTGGCTTTAGGGCCCTTAGGAAGCTTATCCTTCACCCATTGAATGGTACAGCAGCTCTTGCTCTGTCTCCTGCTCTTGTTAAGCCCCTGTACCTTCTGGGACTGCAAAGCCATTTTATGGCAGACCCCGAAGGCCCATCTGTTGTGGGAGAAACATTCCAGGCTTCCCCAAAGGGAAGTAAAACATGACTCTTTGGGCAACACTTGCCATTCAGGAGCCTGTGCCCTTTCCCCTGATGAGGATAGCCAAGTGCAAACAGAGATGATGGCACACACTCTATTGGGAAATCCCTTAGTCTTTTTAGCCTTTTAGCTGGAGGAGTTTATAGCCCCTTTCTCCAGTTAATCAGAGAAGACGTCCTGGGGGAGGTGGCATGGGTGAGCTGCTCAAAGGAAAGCTCCAAAGAATCTTAGGTCAGAGACCATGGCTTCCAATTACTTTTTCCCTCTCCAAGCTGGCAGGCGGGGGCGTTTTTCCTCTGAGCTCTGTACCTGCCTCCCATAGGTACAGGAGAGGTTCCTGGCTGATGGGAATGACCGGCTGAAGCTGGTGGTGCTGCTCTGTGGGGAGGATGATGAGAAGGTGCAGAACGCAGCCTCAGGGGCACTGGCCATGCTGACAGCAGCACATAAGAAACTGTGCCTCAAGATGACCCAAGTGGTGAGAGTGGGCCCTGGGGGTGGGAAGGGGACTGCCTTGTGTGGTCCCCTGTGGGGCGGCCAGCCTCTGTGGTAACACTTCCCAGGCCCCTGGGTACCTGTTCCTACCACCGAAGAAGGGACATCTACACCGTCTGGCCCCCTACATCCATTGCTGGGACTCCCAGATGCACTAAGTCAGGTCCCTCCCACCGTACCTTCACCCACTACCTTTGGTGGTGCTTACAGCTCATTATTTCAGAATGATTGCAGATGACCACAACACTAACTACTGCTGGGGAGCTCCTGAGCTCCCTAAGAGGAGCATGGACGTGGTAGGGGTGCCACAGGGAGCTCGTGGCTTAGCAAAGAGCACATTCTCTCACGTGAACGCAGTGATCAGATCCTTTGGTGTGACTGTGGCCATCTCAGCAAAGTGGTATATGTACAGTCGCAAACATGGCCATGGGAGGTGCAAATGTCTTTATCCCACCAAACAGAACCTAGTTTGTAGGTATCATCTCCACTGAAGGCAAAAACTGTAAACATCTCAGTTCAAATGTACTCAAGTCTCTTTTAGACAGTCAGTTTATGTGTGTGTGTGTGTGTGTGTGTGTGCGCGCGCTCGCGCGAGTGTGTGCGTGTCCATGTTCCACAGGTGCTAAGGCTGCCTGGCACCAGGGAAGGGTCTCTTTCCTGGATAGAGCTCATCCTGGTTGGTCCTTGGGCTTTAGCATTTCCCTGTAAGGCATTTCTCAGAACTGAGAGGTGTGTGAGTTAACTGGAGGGCTGGTTAAAACACTCTCCCTAGATGGGGTGCCCTGGGTAGCTCATTCAGTTGAATGTCCAACTTTGTCTCAGGTCATGATCTCACACTTTGTGAGTTCAAGCCCCACATTGGGCTCTGTGCTGACAGCTCAGAGCCTGGAGCCTGCTTCAGATTCTGTGTCTCCCTCTGTCTTACTCTGAGCTTTCTCAGAGCTCACACTCCATCTCTCTCTCTCTCTCTCTCTCTCTCTCTCTCTCTCTCTCTCTCTCTCAAAAATAAATAAACATTAAAAAATAAAACACTGTCCCTAGATATTCCAAATCAGTAGATGATAGGTGGGGTACTTCTGGCCTGAAGACCACTCTTTGAAACCACTGCCCCAGGTGGCCACTGCTGAAATAACTAGCTTCACTAGTAACACAACTTCTGTCAACAAGCTCCCACAGGGCGCTTTGTGACTCTCCTGCTTACCATGATGCAGACACTCCTCTAAATGTTTACATTGATTAAGTTCATCCATCCTTCCAACAGCCCTGTGTGGTGGCTATGGTTATTATTATCCCCATTGATTGGTGAGGAACACTGAATGCAGAAAAGTAACTCGCTCAAGGTCAAACCACCAGGTAGTTGGGAAGGGATTGGAATCCTTCAAGATTGCTGACCCTCTCCTGGCCACTTCTTCCTTCTTCCTGAGGGGCTCTGAAATCTTGGCTACATTTCTGTGCCCAGGGAGCAGTGGCACTGGACCTGTTATCAGTTATTCATCAGCATTCACCCTTCCCTTGAACTCTACCACAGCTAGCTGAATTTTCATTTCCTTATCTTGTGGTAGGAGACTTGGTGCAGAGTTTACAAAAGTCTGTTTAGAAGCTGAAAAGCCAATAATTAGTCTTTTCTTTTCCTCTGTGCCTATCCCTCCATCTGAGAGTGGTGCCTGTGGGAAGCTGTCCCCATTGACAAATGGAGGGTCAGGTAGTAGGTATATGTGGAAGCAAAGGGGAAATCCTCCTTATTGAGCTCTTATTATGCTCCAACCACCATGCACCAAGCCCTTTCCATGCACCATATCACTGCATCATAACAATGTGAAGAAGTAGGTATACTAGATGACAGAATGGCTCTTGAGACTTGGAGAGGTTCAAAACTTATCTAAGGTTATATTTGGTTAAGTGGTTAATCTGGGACATGAACAGTGGTCAGACTCCAAAACCCATACCAATAAGTATTCTATTCTGCTGCTCGTGTATGTCTGTTGAATGCTGTAAAACTCAAGCCTCCCGGTTCTATTCTTA
The DNA here is from genome assembly GCF_003009895.1 of Hyaena hyaena. Classification (NCBI taxonomy): domain Eukaryota; kingdom Metazoa; phylum Chordata; class Mammalia; order Carnivora; family Hyaenidae; genus Hyaena; species Hyaena hyaena. The sequence continues at coordinate 776,324 of NW_024081533.1, forward strand.
GCTCCAACTCTATCTCCTGGGGTGATCAGAATGGTCTGGAGTCCTGTCTTTCCCATGCACAGTTGTTGGGTTGCTTCATAATCGGGAATGGAAGAGAGAGATGGAGGAGGGATGGAGGAGAGTCTGGTAGAGTGCAAGCCAAGGGCGTGCCTGGAATTCATATCTCTCAGGGCACCTGGGTTGGCAAGAAGCAGGTATTGCCCATGTACTCAAGGCTAGAATTTTCGGAACACTCTCCATTCCCATTCTAATTAGGCATGCAGTGGGCCTGTCTCTTTGCTTCTCCAGATGCTTAAAAAAATAAATGGATGGGTGGATGTTTATTCTCTACTATTTCCAGATGTGTGACCATAGCTAAGTTACTTCCTCTCCCTAGACCTCAGCTCCTCCACTTGTAAAATGAAATGGATTGGACTATGTCAAGTTCCTTCTAATTTTCTGATTCTTGTCCTGAACCTGGTAGGGAGATGGGCATCACCCAGCTAGTTCCAGGGGGTTCAGGTAGGCATAAGCTGAGTCCCATACAGATAACCAGATATGTGCTTGTCCTTTCAGAGCCCAAATCTAGGCCTTACCAGTGCCTTCTGTTTATCTTATCCCAAATATCCAATCTCTGTCCATCCACTGATTTCTCCAATCCTTCTCTATCCACAATTCCCTTCCAGACAACTCAGTGGTTGGAGATCCTCCAGAGGCTTTGCCTGCACGATCGGCTGTCAATCCAACATCGGGGCCTGGTCATTGCCTACAACCTGCTGGCAGCAGATGCTGAGCTGGCCAAGAAGCTGGTAGAGAGTGAGCTGCTGGAGATCCTGACTGTAGTGGGCAAACAAGAGCCAGATGAGAAGAAGGCAGAAGTGGTTCAGACAGCCCGGGAATGTCTCATCAAGTGCATGGATTATGGCTTCATTAAACCAGTATCTTAGACAGGGGTCCACAGGGCTGCTGGGGCTGCTTCTGTACTATGAAGAGTCCTAAGCTGGGAACTCCTGGGGTGTCAGTTCATCTAGGGATCATAGCAGTGACCATGAAGTCTTTATATGAAAGAAAGACTTGACTGTTTGTTGAGTTGTCAATTTTCCTCTTTTCCCTGGGAAAGTTTGGATGTTTCACTGGCTCTCTTGCTCCCTGTCCTTTAAATCTGTCATGTTCCAGAAATTCCTAGAATAATTTTCATCAGTGATTTGGAAGACAAGTTGGATAATTCTTTCTGTATCCATTCCCATAGCCAGGATAATGGGCTGAATCCTTTGTATTTTGGAAAATATATTGTGTGGTAAGGTAGGACCTAATGGGTGTGTGAATATAAAGGTTTAGTGCTGATCTATCTGGAAGTTGAACTGTGCTGGTTTTCATAGCCCATCTCCCATACTGTTTGAGTAAGACTGCCTAGAACTGCATGTTATAGCTGCAGGGCCCACCCCCATGCCCATTCCCATCACTCAACTGTGATGGAAATACAGTTTATGTTCAACAGCGTGACATTGAAAATCAAGAAATAAAACTTTCAACTTATTCACACAGCAGGATTATACATGTATGCAATCTGAAAATATCTACAGGCAAGCTTTTAGAAATAAGTGAATTTAGATACAAGGTCAATTTACAAAAATCTATTGTGTTTCTAAATATCTGTACCAAGCAATGAGAAAATTGAAATTTAAAAGATGGTGCAATTTATAGTAACATAAAACACATCATGGGGCTCCTGGGTGGCTCAGTTGGCTAAGCATCCGACTTCGGCTCAGGTCATGATCTCACTGCTCATGGGTTTGAGCCCCACGTTGGGCTCTGTGCTGACAACTCAGCCTGTAGCCTGCTTCAGATTCTGTGTCTCCTTCTCTGTCTACCCCTCCCCCTTCACTCTGTCCCTCTCTCTCAAAAATAAATAAACATTAAAAGAAATTTTTTAAACCACATCAGATGCCTAGGAATAAATCATGGGAAAGATTTTGAAGGACTCTGCAGAAAACTTTAAAATATTATTGAGAGAAATAAAAGAAAAGCAACCTATGAGACAAATTACCATGATCATGGATCAGCTGATGCAACATTATAGAAATGTAAATTCTCCCCAAATTGATATATATCTATTGGTATCTGTGAAATACCAATCAAGCTTTGAGACTTTTGAGGAATAGACACTGATAGTTTTAAGTGTGTGTGTATATATACACACACACTCACATATATATATGCACATACACATAAATTTATCTTGAATAAGAATAAAGTTGGAGCAAACTACTTGAACAGATACTTCATAAAAGAGGCCAATATGTATATGGAAAGATAATCTTACCAGTCATCAGGGAAATTGAAAATAAAATTATTATGAGAAGCCCCAGTAGACACATCAAAATGGCTAATATTTAAAACACTGACAGGGGCTAATATTTAAAACATCTGAAAGGCTCAATCAGAAGAGCAACTCTTGATTTCTGGGTTGTGGTTTGAGTCCCACCTTGGATGTAGAGATTACTTAAATAAATAAATAAACTTTTAAAAATGTTTTTAAAGTCACTGGCAAAATCAAATATCGGTGAAAATGTAGAATAACTGGAACTCCTATCCATTGTGGGTGGGCATGTAAATTGCTACAGCCAATTAATAAAATGTATTTGACAGTATCCTGTAAAAGTGGTTGACAGTATCCACTAAAAGCACAAGCATAGTCAGCATCTCTGATGTATACAGCCAACAAAAATATGTGCACCAAGAAAACATGTATAACAATGAGAGAACACTTTTCATCAGAGACCTCTAAGTATAAATAACTCCAATGTCCATAGAAAATGGATAAATCAAAACCACAATGAGATACTACTTCACACCTGGTGGAATAGCTGAAATCAAGAAGACAAGATACAAGTGTGGATGAGGATGTAGAGAAAAAGGAACACTCATGCATTGTTGATGGGAATGCAAACTCGTGCATCCACTGTGGGAAACAGTGTGAGGTTCCTCAAAAAAGTTAAAAATAGAACTACCTGGTGATCCAGCAATCACTCTACTGGGTATGTATCTAAAGACTACAAAAACACTAAGCCAAGCCAAAAGGATACACACACCCTTTTTTGTAGTGCGTGAAGTGAAGTATTATTTACAATAGTCAAATTATGGAAGCAGCCAAAGTGTCCATCGATAGATAAGTGGATAAAGAAGATGTGGCATATATACAATGGAATATTACTCAGCCATAAAGAAGAATGAAATCTTGCCATTTGTATGACCTGGATGGAGCTAGAGAGCATAATGCTAAGTGAAATAAGTTAATTAGAGAAAGACAAATTCTGTATGATTTTACTCATATATGGAATTTAAGAAACAAAACAAACAAGCAAAGGGAGAGAGAGAAATAGGCTCTTAACTATAGATAACTGATGGTTACGAGAGGGGAGGTGGAGAGGAGCATTGGTGATATCGGTGATGGGGACTAAGGAGTGCACCTGCCATGATGTGCTGTGCACCGGGTGTTGTATGGAGGTGTGAATCACTATACTGTACACCTAAAACTAATGTAAAACTGTATGTTAACTACACTGGAATTAAAAACAAATTAAAATTAAAAAAATAAAAATGCAAATTTAAGTCAAAAGAATCCAGAAAATGATGGAAAGGGGGACAGAGAATAGATGGGAAAATAGAAAAAAATAGCAATAGAGAAAACATAACAATAATCACATTAAAATCATCTAGGAAGCGGTGAAGGATAGAGGGCATTCTTCTATACTTCTCTGCACTTCCTTTGCAACTTTTTAATGAATCTCTAAGTGTTTGAAAATAAAAAGTTTTAAAGAACTTTAAAAAGTTAATTTAAGCATTTCAATTAAAAGGCAAAGGTTGTCAGATTTATTTAAAAACAACAGAATGAAAATAAAAATACAACATACCCATGTCTTGTAGCTCTGAATATTGCTCCAGAGAAATCAGAAGCCAAACTGACCATTCACATAGACAACTGGATATTTCTGCTCTGATTGTTAAGAAATCTTTCAGTCTGAGGATTTATTTTAGAAAAATTTCCCATGGTATATCTTAGAACATTTTCACTGTTCCATTTATTGATTTCTCTACTCCACATCCATTCTTAGTGAATCCTTATACTCTAGATCGATTTTCTTTATAACTACCATAATATTTGTCTAATTTCTCTCCATTTGTGGGATTACCTCAAGACTTCTCCATGTCAGGAACTGGGTTTTCAATTTCTTGTTGCTTCTAATTTATTTTTTATTTTGTATTGTTTCAGAGTCTGTTTCCTTTTTTTTTTAATTTTAAATGTTTTATTTATTTTTGAGAGAGAGAGATAGAGACAGCATGAGCAGGGGAGAGTCAGAGAGAGAGGGAGACACAGAATGTGAAGAGAAGCTCCAGCCTCTGAGCTAGGTGTCAGCACAAAGCCCGATGCGGGGCTTGAGCCCACAAACCATGAGATCATGACCTGAGCTGAAGTCGGACGCTTAACCGACTGAGCCACCCAGGCACCCCTCACAATCTGTTTCCTTAGCAAGATCCGTCTTCATGTCTTTTGCTGCTTTCTCACTTTGTCTTTCAAGGCTTGTTTTATTGACTTTATGGACTTCCCAAACTCGTCCATAGCAATAGCCTTTGAGAAACTAGCTGAAATCCTAAAGACTCTGCAGAATAAAGATATTGTATATTTAGTTTATCATTTCATTGGCTATTGAATTAAATGAAAAGCAAAATGTAACTTTGGGTCCAGTACATTCATCTTCTTAGGGGCCCTTTTATTTTAAAATTAAGAAATAAAATACAACATGTCTCCCCAGGGAATTGTGGGAATCTTATCTTCATGCAGTAACCTAAGCTCTACTTAAGCAGAGCTAAGTAGACGAGATTCCAAATAACCAAAAGTCACATAAAATGTTTTCAAAGATAGTGATCAAATTACTAACACCACTAACAGAATAAAATGTAAAAGAATAGGGATGTCTGGTTGGCTCAGCCAGTTAAGTGGCAGAGTTCAGCTCAGGTCATGATCTCACAGTTCATGAATTCAAGCCCCACATTGGGCTCTGTGCTGACAGTTCAGAGCCTAGAGCCTGCTTTGGATTCTGTGTCTCCCTCTCTCTGTGCCCCTCCCCTGCTCTCTCCCTCCCTCTCTCTCTCTCTCTCAAAAATAAACATTAAAATTTTTTAATGGAAAAGAATCATGTAATGTGGTTTGTAAAAAATTACAATTTGTGCTTTCTGATCTAATATTTTTAAATATTCCACAACCATCCCTGACCCATAAAAGGCCAGACACATGACCCCTCTCCATCCTTCATATTCTCCCAGTACATGATACTCAAATATTTCTGCACCATTGCTGTACTAAAACTAATGAAAATATTAAAAAATAGTCAAGATATCTGAGTCTACCTGGGACATGTGGCTCAAATATCTTATTGTGACTCCTTCCCTCACTGAGTACTTCCCCAACCACCATGAATAACCAGCTCCTCCCTCTACTGTCTACATGTACACACACACACAAAAACACACACGTACACACATACACAAACACACACAAAATCTCTGCATCTCAGGACCCTCTAATTACTGTTCTGATGTCCCTTATTACTATCTGAAAATTATTTTTCTATGTTGATCTATTTATTTTGTTGTGTGTTTTTTTGGTTTTTTTTTTTTAGAGAGAGAGAGAGACAGCGTGAGCAGGGGAGGGTCAGAAGAGAGAGAGGGAGTCACAGACTGAAACAGGCTCCAGGCTCTGAGCTAGCAGTCAGCACAGAGCCCGATGCGGGGCTCGAACCCACGAACCGCGA